>NC_090245.1:26820582-26878082 GCF_037325665.1 Littorina saxatilis | reverse complement strand
GAGTTAGAACATTGTGCAATCTCTATTACCGAACGCTTTGTAGATGGGCAGCAAGCACGGGTTCAGCATGATGCACGACGAGGAGTTGACCCTGATGATGGAGCCCGAGGAGAGGACGGAGCAGCAGATTGGCATGTTGCTGTACAGTCTGCAGGTCGTCCAGGCCTTCTCCCAGCTCCCTATGCGCATCCAGCGTGCGATCGCCAGGAACGCCTTCTTCAGCCGCGTCAAGAAAAAGCGCGTCATCGTCCGCCAGGGCCAAGAGGCGCTTAACTACTACTTCATCCTGTGTGGCCAAGGTCAGTGTCTAAGGCAACAACTTCCACAACAAATCTTCATTTTCATCCCCATTTTGAAAATACCGCAACAACAGCTTTCCAGAACTGTAACTCGATCGTATGTGTTCTTTGTTTGCATGTCTGTCCAGTGTCCAGTCCCCCAACATAGCGTACTAACTTTGCCTGTCTGTCCAGTGTCCAGTCCCCCAACATAGCGTACTAACTTTGCCTGTCTGTCCAGTGTCCAGTCCCCCAACATAGCGTACTAACTTTGCCTGTCTGTCCAGTGTCCAGTCCCCCAACATAGCGTACTAACTTTGCCTGTCTGTCCAGTGTCCAGTCCCCCAACATAGCGTACTAACTTTGCCTGTCCCAAGACATGCCAATTGGTCCTAAAAGGACGTACAGACAGACTAGTCAGTCAAGGTCTGTGTTGAGTCACCTTATTGTTTCGGATCAGAAGACTATTATACTAGAAGCACCTTACTACTATTACCAGCAGTCGACACGCGATGATACATATGCCCTTTGACCTTTCCTTGGGGATATCCCGTACCGTAAAAATAGAATACGGGATTGTGGGAAAGCTATTCAATGGCACTCACGCACTATATTTGTATGTATGTCTCTGATTTGATTTTCAATACACAACTCAAAACCTTTGGAATAAATCAAAAAGTAAAAATACAAGTATAAAGAGTTCAGAAAAGAAGCAAAAGTTGAAACAAAATGTTATACAAAAGACTTGCCCATTATGGGACTCGAACTCGAGACCGCTGGATCTGCGAGCAAACGTACTATCACCCCGCCACAGCGCCTCTCGACCTAAACGTGTAAAAACTAATACTTGTTCGTTCCGTGTTGCGTCTGCTTTTTGTTGTCTTTTGTGTTCTTGTTTTTCCTGATGAAGCGAAAATTCCTTATCGTCTTGTGTCGTCTTTGTATCGGTGAGTACAGTAATCCTTTGTTTTTTAACTTTAATACTTAAACTGCAACCATACCTTCCAACGTGCCCGGGTTATCGAACGAGCATTTGTCGGCTAGTCGATTGCCCCGTACGTTCGTATTTGTGATGTGTACGTTTTCTTGTTCTCATCATTACATGTGGTCGCAGTGTTACCTACAGGGTATTACATTTTCACCAAAGCCGAGCTTAGGCCAACAACAAAAATTGTCTGTTTCTGGTCACCCGACCGACCCTAAATTTTGGCGCCGACCCTAAACTTTTTTTTTCCAAACTCAAAAAGGTTTTTTTGTTTTTTTGGTGGTAAAGGACAGGGTGAGAAAATGAACAACAAAAACGTGTGAAAACGAAAGTCCGCTGACGATTTGTAAATGTGTTTAGTGTCTTGTCTCCATGTATAGTGAATCCAGTCTCTTTGCGCGATTTTTAAAGTTAGTTTTATTGGTCTACATTTGAGGTAAAAAAAAAAAAAATAAATAAAAAAATCCCTACCTACCGACCCTATTTTTTTTAGCCATGTTACCAGAAACAGACAATTTTTTTTTTGGCCTTACTAAAAAAACAAGAGGCGAAGCCATCAAGGCTCACGTAAGAAATCGACAAACAGTAACACAAACTCAATCACTCCGTCACACACACACACACGCACACGCACACGCACACGCACACACACACACACACACACACACACACACACACACACACACACACACACACACACACACACACAGAGAAAGAGCATAGGTGAAACTGTGCAAGAAAGCGAGACTCTAGATCTGTCTGTCTGCATGTAGCCTACTTACAGGGACACGACTGCCAACAGAGTCTCGGCCCGCTCAAAATACGTCTAACCCTCTTACGTCATAATGTGACGTCAATGTAATGTGACGTCTTCAAATGTTAGAGTTTCTACCACAGACATACACACGCACAAACACACACACACACACACACGCACGCACAGACAGACAAAGTTACGATCGCATAGGCTACACTTACGTGAGCCAAAAATATGGGAAATTCTAGGCAAATTGTCCCGCTGGAAGTACTCAATAATTATGCAAGTTTTTGATATTTCCACTCATTACATCATCCAAAACGTTTGGAATGAAGCAAATGAACAAAATACAAGAATTACGAGTTCAGAAAAAACAAAAATAAAATTGCCGTCGAAGCGGATCGAACCCGGGACCACAAAAGTAAGGACTAGCTTAACCAACTGAGCTATTCCGTCGCACTGTCGGCGAGTGATATTTTAGCTTCAATTATTCCCCCCTCTGCTTCTTTACATCTGTAAACTTGTAGAGCTAGTTATTTTTGGCTCACGTAAGTGTTGCCTATGCGATCGTAACTTTGTCTGTCTGAGCGTGCGTGCGTATGTTTGGTGCGTGTGTATGTCTGTGGTAGAAACTCTAACATTTGAAGACGTCACATTACATTGACGTCACATTATGACGTATTTTTGTAAGAGGGTTAGACGTCACGCGAAGGAAGTACTGAAAGTCTCGGTCATTATTATTTTGAGCGGGCCGAGACTAGTTGGCAGTCGTGTCCCTGTAAGTAGGCTACATGCAGACAGACAGATCTAGATCTAGTGTCTCGCTTTCTTGCACAGTTTCACCTATGCTCTTTCTGTGTGTGTGTGTGTGTGTGTGTGTGTGTGTGTGTGTGTGTGTGTGTGTGTGTGTGTGTGTGTGTGTGTGTGTTACTGTTTGTCGATTTCCTACGTGAGCCTTGATGGCTTCGCCTCTTGTTCGATAATGACCCAGCAACCAAACAAATAACGAGCCAGCAACAACCTGAATCCTCGATAGTGCAATGGGTTGAGAAGCTGTTCTGTTTTGGTACTACTTTTGCGACTGAAAAGTTCCGAACGCTCTATACGTACGAAGGATACATCTCTGGAGCAAACAATACAAACATACCGCATTTAAATTAACACACAGGCCTGAACACATGAATCTCCATATAAAATCCATGCGTTCGGTTGTTTTCTGAATCTAGATCTGCCGTGCACAAACGTTCAAGTAACTCCTACTTTGTCTAGCGACAAGAGTAGTTCCCCTTCTTTTCACTCAGTTTCTTCAACAACACTGACTGTAATCCGACGGTCAGTTTTCAACAATATTTCATTTTATAAACTGATCACACGTAACCAATTACACACATCTCGTCAATTTAAACAACATAAAGCGGTTTCATACACTATTTTCCCCAGAAAACTGAACTTCATACAGTAATTAACGTTGGAGCACGGGTGCAAAAGTTCGTCTGCTAGTCCCATTTGACGAAAGAGCATTATCCTAAGCGATACTAAAACATAAACAGAACACACAATATCTGCCTTTACCGCCACAGCAGAATAACAGCATATCTGTGTACTTGATTTTAGTCCAAAACAGGGAAACTGACAAGAAGTGTTAACAGAATGGAATGATTTGCACGGAACTATACAATCGCGCATTAATCGATCGCCTGCGCAGGTTGACTGGTTGAGTGATTCGGATTCGATCAAACTTTCGCACAAAATCTCCTGTTTTCTTTGAATAACTGAAGAAAGGAGGAATAAAGAGGTTACACACATCGTCTCAGTGATTATTAAAAATAATGGTCTCAGTTTGCGGTCATGAAAAAGCTCGCTGAAGCTCGCATTTTTCATGATCCGCTAACTTTAACCATTAATTTTAATAATCACTGAGACTCGGCATGTAACCTCTACTTATTCCCCCCTCTGCTTCTTTACCTCTGTAAACTTGTAGAGCTAGTTATTTTTCGATAATGACCCAGCAACCTAACAAATAACGAGCCAGCAACAGCCTGAATCCTCGATAGCGCAATGGGTTGAGAAGCTGTTCTGTGTCGGTGCTACTTTTGTGACTGAAAAGTTCCGAACGCTCAAATGTACGAAGTATACATTTCTGGAGCAAACAATACAAACATACTGCATTTAAATTAACAACTACAGGCCTGAACACATGAATCTCCATATAAAATCCATGAGTTCGGTTGTTTTCTGAATCTAGATCTACCGTGCACAAACCGTTCATCACAAGCAAATTCCCAAGGCAAGTAACTCATACTTTGTCTAGCGACAAGAGTAGTTCCCCTTCTTTTCACTCAGTTTCTTCGACAACAGACTGCAATCCGAGGGTCAGTTTTCAACAATATTTCATTTTATAAACAGATCACACGCAACCAAATGCACACATCTCATCAATTTAAACAAAATAAAGCGGATTCATAAACTCCTTTCCCCAGAAAGCTAAACTTCATACAGTAATTAACGTTGGAACACGGGAGCAAAAGTTCGTCTGCTAGTCCCATTTTGGCGAAAGAACATTATCCTAAGCGATACTAAAACATAAACAAAACACACAATATCTGCCTTTACCGCCACAGCAGAATAACAGCATATCTGTGTACTTGATTTTAGTCCAAAACAGGGAAACTGACAAGAAGTGTTAACAGAATGGAATGATTTGCACGGAACTATACAACCGCGCATTAATCGATCGCCTGCGCAGGTTGACTGGTTGAGTGATTCGGATTCGATCAAACTTTCGCACAAAAACTCCTGTTTTCTTTGAATAACTGAAGAAAGGAGGAATAAAGAGGTTACACACATCGTCTCAGTGATTATTAAAAATAATGGTCTCAGTTCGCGGTCATGAAAAAGCTCGCTGAAGCTCGCATTTTTCATGATCCGCCAACTTCGACCATTATTTTTAATAATCACTGAGACTCGGCATGTAACCTCTACTTATTACACTTGAGTTCTCGAGCCTGGCGACTTCTGACTCCAGTTTCCGAGTCTCTCCGTTCGTATTTGTGTACTGTTCTCTATATCTCACTGTTCGGGACTAGTTCAGTTGATAACTCCCGGTCACTTCGTATAAGTTTGAAAAGCAATATCGAGTAGCGATAATTTCAAGCATGACCGACATTATTGATACGAAATGGATTGACCAATCGCCGAAAGGAGCTGACGTCATTGCTACCTAAAATCCGCTATTCTCGATGACATACTAATAGTAACAATTGTGTTTTCAGCGTAGCAATAGGGTCCGATATTTAGACGAGACAAGTATAATGACGACGAGTCGAAGACGAGTCGCATATTTGTTCGAGTCTAAATATCGGACCCTATTGCCACGCTGAAAACACAATAGCGATTATATAGCTGTTATGACCTTGATTTGTTGTTCCAAACTTACAAAATGACAGTTTTTGCGTCGATGCGTTGATCTCAGGTTTTGATAGCAGACAAACTTAAGTTACGCGCATCATGTTCGCGCAGACATGCACACCGCTACACGCTTTCTGACTTTGGAAGAAAAACTGACTCCAAGTGCATTCGACTTCACAACACAGTTGTTGAAACAGCTTTTTAAGTTGTCAGTATATGCTGTTGTCGATAGAAACATCGCCGTGGTACAGATGGGTAAACCGGAATCATGCGTCGGCCATTTTTCTCAACTATGCTTTTGGATATTGAGAAAAATGGCCGACTTCCGTAGCATTATGCTTTGATAATCGGAAGAGCCCATCCAATCACAGCCCCCGAATTCCCCCACGTGTTCATCAGAATAGCTATATTGAGCTATAAGGAGTTAGTTCGGGAGAACGACGATCTATGGACGGTTTATCATATAAAGGGAAGCAATCGGTTAAAAACGGGCGTCGATAGAGCCAATGAACAGTGATGTGAACTTGCAGTATTTCATCCACTTGAGTTTCGGATAGATAAATACTTTGCAACCCTCCTTGTAAGGCCCCTCTTTTTGGGGGTTTTACTTCCTTGAGTGATCAGGATAGTCTTAATGAATGAGCAGTGCCAGACCGCCAAGAGACAAAGCAATCTACGTTGCGTTTATCTCGGATATATTTAATAATACGAGAATTTATAACGCGCACATATCTCACCACAAGGCGACTCAAGGCGCACTCATACACATTCTTTTGCATTAACAACTCATGCACACTCATATAATAATAATAATAATAATAATAACACGAATATTTGTAACGCGCACATGTCTCACCAACAGGCGACCCAAGGCGCACACACACTCATTCACACACACAGCTTTGAAACTGTGCACAATTTTAGGGTTTGATGATCTCTCAACACGACCCGAGAATCCTCACAGTTTGGGGTCACAGCGGGGTCATGTTTGGTAAAAACTTCTTACTCATTAAGGATTTCTCTTATGTTTTTGAAGCTAAAGCCACCACATTTCGAAAAGGTTTTTATGACTCGATTTCCGGACAAGACACACATTTGGCTTGTTTTCGTCAATTTTTACGGTCGCAGCATGAAATTGTTTGTTGCAGAAAATCTATCACGGTGTGTAAACTGATTCCGGTGTAACACGAAATTTGTACTCCACGATAAAGTAACTCCGGAGTAAACATTTCGTACGACATTTTTACTCCAAGTACACCTGTCGTACGAAAATAGAACTCCCCAAGCCACGAACAAAATTAATTACTCCCTCCACGAAAATTTAACTCCCCATTTTTACATTTAGTCAAGTTTTGACTAAATGTTTTAACATAGAGGGGGAATCGAGACGAGGGTCGTGGTGTGTGTGTGTGTGTGTGTGTGTGTGTGTGTGAAGTGTGTGTGTGTGTGTCTGTGTCTGTGTGTCTGTGTGTCTGTGTCTGTGTGTCCGTGTGTCTGTCTGTACGTGTGTGTATAGCGATTCAGACCAAACTACTGGACCGATCTTTATGACGTTTTACATGAGAGTTCCTCGGAATGATATCCCAGAACATGTTTTTTAATTTTTGTTTTTATAAATGTCTTTGATGACGTCATATCCGGCTTTTTGTAAAAGTTGAGGCGGCACTGTCACACCCTCATTTTTCAATCAAATTGGTTGAAATTTTGGCCAAGAAATCTTCGACAAAGGCCGGACGTCGGTATTGCATTTCAGCTTGATGGCTTAAAAATTAATTAATGCCTTTGGTCATTAAAAATCTGAAAATTGTTAAAAAAATATTGTTTTATAAAACGATCCAAATTTACGTTCATCTTATTCTTCATCATTTTCTGATTCCAAAAACATATACATATGTTATATTTGGATTAAAAACAAGCTCTGAACATTAAAAATAGAAAAATTTTGATCAAAATTAAATTTTCGAAATCAATTTAAAAACACTTTCATCTTATTCCTTGTCGATTCCTGATTCCAAAAACATATAGATATGATATGTTTGGATTAAAAACACGCTCAGAAAGTTAAAATGAAGATAGGTACAGAAAATCGTGCTATCCTTCTCAGCGCAACTACTACCCCGCCCTTCTTGTCAATTTCACTGCCTTTGCCACGAGCGGTGGACCGACGATGCTACGAGTATACGGTCTTGCTGAAAAATAGCAGTGCGTTCAGTTTCATTCTGTGAGTTGGACAGCTTGACTAAATGTTGTATTTTCGCCTTACGCGACTTGTTTTTACTTCCACTAAATTTCTCGTAAGCGAAAATGGGATGCTGGCGAAGGGATAATGCCAATATGTGATCTCGCACAAATGAATGTCGCGTTACTCCTCCCTCCACCCCTTCCACACCAGGACGAACTGGGGACAAGGGAGTAAAAGTTTCGTACACCTGGCGTGGGCAGTTAGATTGCTCGTGTTAGGGTGGAGTAATTGATTCATTATTTAGTCGTCAGGGGGGTAACAATTTTGTACGACATGTTTACCTTGAACACACCTGTCGTGGGGAGTAATGTTTTCGTAAAGGGAGTAACATTTTTCGTACGAAATATTTACTCCGGAGTAAAAATCTCGTGGGAGTAATTTTCTCGTGTTACACCGGCTATATCGTTCGTCTGCCGAATGTTTCCGTATATACACCCTTCACTTTCGGCTCTTGGTCTAGAAAACACAATCGTGTGGGCTGCGCAT
This sequence comes from Littorina saxatilis, assembly GCF_037325665.1. Classification (NCBI taxonomy): domain Eukaryota; kingdom Metazoa; phylum Mollusca; class Gastropoda; order Littorinimorpha; family Littorinidae; genus Littorina; species Littorina saxatilis. The sequence continues at coordinate 26,869,926 of NC_090245.1, read as the reverse complement.
TTTCGTGATGTAGCAAGATTTTTTTTTTTTTTTTTTTTTTGGAGGGGGGGGGGGGGGGGGCTATGTGTACAATAATTAGCAAAATGCTAGTCGACCTCATGTGTCAAAGGTGGCATCATTGCATGATTTTTCAGTGCGGCCTCAACTTTTGCAAACGGGCAAATATGACGTCATCAAAAAGCGCTATCAAAAATCGGAGAATAACGTGCAAACCAATTTTCATCAAAATCCGTCCAGTAGTTTTTGAGATACGCTCTGCACACACACACACACACACACACACACACACACACACACACACACACACACACACACACACACACACACACACATACCTAGGGAGACAAACCTCGCTCTCCGCTCTTGTCACGACTGAATGTAAAAAGTCAACAACAACAAAATAATGACTAACACAAGGTAAAAGCTATAACAACAAGCCTGAGAAAATGGTCTCCAAGGGAGGCAATCATCTTGCTGCAATTCAAAGGGCAAGATACAGCGGTTGTTTTCCTTGTCAGAGCATTGATTTTTGCATGATAGCAAAAAAAGTATGATACGCATTGTGGCAGTCAAGGGGGAAAATACAATAACAATTACAATAACAACACTTTATTGTCCATTGTGACAATATCATTTGTGTGTATTTGCGTGGTACCTTGGTTGTCTAAAGAGCGTCAAAGGCCAAGCACCTCCGTCTTCAGCTCTTTATTGTCCATTAAAATGATACATTGAAATGGAATATTTTTTGTTGTTGTTAATGTTTCTCTTGCCGTTTCTGGACCAGCCGTTGCAACAGAGGTGATACACACGGAGAATGGCTCGTTCTGCCAGACGCACGCCATGCTGACGGCGGGGGAAGGGTTCGGGGAGGCGGCAATCGCCCAAAAGACCAGCCGGTCCGTCACCGTCACCTCACGCTCAGACATGCAGCTCCTTATACTCACCAAGAATGACTATATCAGCATCTTCTTGCCGGAGCGGTTCAACGATGGGGTAAGACATGCCTTTCCTTATGCTTACGGGTTTGAGTGTCTCAGGCTCTGTGTGTGTTTGTCTCCGTGTGTGTTTCTGTGTGCGTGGGTATATAAGCGTGCGCGTGCATTTTATCAAGGTTTTTGCAAATGGAGAAAGATAACAACCCCACGTCTGTTTGGCCGTGGTTTGTCGTAGATCCCTGACTACATCAAGTACCTGGCTGAGTGCAGTTGGATGAAGGGTTTCCCCGTCGAGAAGCTGCTCAACAACCCCAAAAAGTGTTTCGTTCGTTACTTCCGTCATCGACACCTCATTGTGGCTGACAGCACCAATGAAGACTACTTGTACGTCATCCGCCACGGCAGGTGCCAGGTGTTGATGCTGATTGACTCCGAGAAGACATGCTGGCAAGATCTGGAGCTCCAATGGAAGAAGCAACTCAACAAGTCCAACAAATATCTAGGTATGGGGTGGAGCCAGTCTCATTGCAGGGCCGGACCAAATGAGTTGTAAGGGGGGGGGGGGGGGTTCCTCCTTTTTTGGGGGGGCAAATCAGCGAAGTGGCGAAGCCACAAGCGCGCGCCTACAAAGCAGGGGGATCCGAACTAGGGGGATCCGGGGGCATGCTCCCCCGGAAAATGTTTGAAAAACGGTTAAAATCTGTGCAATCTGGTGCATTCTGGGCCTTGTTTTGAGGGTTAAGAGCAGCATTGTTTTGGTGCTAAAACTAGTAAAAGTCAAAGCAAGGTACATGCTTTTTCCAGGGGTGGGGTTCCGGAACCCCTGGAACCCCCCCCCCCCCCCTGGGTCCGGCCCTGCATTGGGGAGCGGGATGTAAAAGATGTCAAAAGATGCGAAATATGTAAAAGATGTCAACTTCTCACGTGGCTAGCTTGATGATGACGGTGTCAATCTCTTATCTCTTGCTGCCGTGGCCCTGAGTAGGGCCCAGGGGCTAGTTTCATAAGCCAGAAACACAGTCGATCGACTGCGATTGAACGAGTGAAATACAGTAATCCAACAGAATCGGGTTTCACGAAGGAGATACCAGTCGGCCGACTGTACGTCTTTGGACAGGAAGTCGCCCGATTGCAGTGCTGCTCTCCCCAAGCACCGTGGTCGGACAACCACGGTAATCCGACAGAACATTTTATCATCCGTACATTCTGTAGCAGAATGCTCACACTATGATTTGATTCTGAAGCATAGGACGTGGTGATCGTTTTTCGAAATTTGTCCATTGGACGCTGTAATCAAGAAGACAAGTCAGGGTTATGTCTTGAAGACGTGACATTTATATGGTGTAAGAGGGTTCGACGTCACGCGAAGGAATTATAAGAAGTCTCGGTCATTGTTATTCAGAGCGGGTCGAGACTAGTAACTTCTTCAAAATCGACCATGTCATGATGAGTAAGCGGAATTATCCAACATACGTGAGAGAGACACTCGTGAGATAATAATCGTTCAAATCACACGTGTGTATATCATGTAAATGAGGTCATGTCAAGCAAGTCTGGCAGGGACCTGTTTTTCCACTGCTTATGATGCCAAAGTCACCGAGACAAATGTCATTATAGAAGAAGAAAAGATTGCGCTCGACAATTACCATCGATGAAGTTTTAGAACTAACATGTCACGCCACACTTTCAGAGTGACGTTTCTTTACTTTGACGTAAGAGATTGCACATGCACAAGGCTTTAGAAGAGATAGAGGTTACAAAACAAGCGTCTTCAATTTTGCTGCCTCGACTGCAGGATATTTTCAGTAAAATACACGTACGTACAGTATGTAGGATAAACAGAATACTACATGGCTTGATGTGTCGTACCAGATTTACACTCGTTGCTTTTTCAAATAGTGAACAACTCGCTTTCGCTCGCAATTCAATATTTAAAAAAAAAAAACTCGTGTAAATCTAGTACGACACAGCAAGCCATGTAGTATTCTCTATGTATCGTATACAATTGGCCCAAGCTGCGTGTTCCGCAGAGAAGTCGAAAACTGGAGCATCTTTTACACACCTCTTGCAGGCATCGAACCCGGTCCGCCAGCGTTAAAGGCAAACGATTTAACCACAACGCCAAGACGGTTGTGTGCAGAGTAGACTAGAGTCTAGATGTTCAGACAAGTCAGCGGGGTTCGCGTAAAGATAAGGGGAAGGGGTGGAGATGGTTGGTGAAGGTGGTTGGGTGACGGGAAGAAGAGGGAGAGAAAGGCAGAAATCTAATTGGGAAAAAATAATACGATCCATTTCTGCTGGCCCTTTCTAGTACGAAGACTACACCCGCACACGTTATACATCCACGCGTATACATGTACACGCAACCCGATTTAAATGAGAAGACCATCCAGTCCAACATTTGCGTACGTAAAAATTACATTATACATAATTTCAGCTTGACTCATCTAGTTTCTTTTTGCGCATGTTTAGTGCCTTAGAAATAAATTGTGCACTTGCTTCGAGTACACTGTCTTCATCCAGGGCTAGGATGCGGGTTACATCTTCCATTGAGGCTGGTTCAGAACAACTTTTTAACACGTTACACTTTGCACGGATATCAGCCTTCACAGCCTCCATCACACATCGGGCATGCACTGTCGCGTGCCTGTTGTATTAGAAGCCACTGAGCATTGCTCCTCAGCCCACAGGCTCTTAACTGAAATCTAGCAAGCGCATCTCTTTTCCATTTGTTTGCTATACATAATATGTACTTCTCAGGTTGAAAAACGCTTTTAAAAGAATAAAACCATTGATACTTCTCGTTTGTCTCCATTTCCTAATGCCAGTTTTGTTTATAGATACAAATCAGTCGATCTTTAAACTGGGAAACAAAACCTTTATTGTAGCCAACCCCTTGGCACTGCCAAACAATGCCAAACCCGTTAACTTTGGAAACCCAGTTGTGCTTGCCAGATTTATGTTGCAAAAGGAGCATTTCATAGGTCTGTTTACAAATTCTGGTTTGCGGAAGTCTTGTTAACTTAAGCCAATATTTCACACATTTGACAACAGAGAGAGAGAGAGAGAGAGAGAGAGAGGGAGAGAGAGAGAGAGAGAGAGAGAGAGAGAGAGAGAGAGAGAGAGAGAGATAGAGAGAGAGAGAGAGAGAGAGAGAGAGAGAGAGAGAGAGAGAGAGAGAGAGATTTTAGTTTATACAACTCATTCTTTCAGATCTGTTTTTATTGTCTTATGATTGTACAGTTGCAAGATTATCAGTGTGCATATTATTGTAACTTTCCGATATGGTACGGAGACATGCAGACCTTCTTTCTTGCGAATCCGGTAAATGATTTATTTATGTTTTCCGGAGGGGGGGGGGGGGGGGTGGATGGTTTGCAGATTCTACCTCAATGTGAATCTCGGTGTGTGTCTGTGTTGGCGTCTGTGTCTGTCTTTGTGTATGTACTCTGTTGCAGATTTGTATAATACGCAGGACAAGACGAGGATCAAACGGTTACCCTGCCGCAAACCGCTGTCGGCATCGGACATGAGAAGAGAAAGCTTCGTCCCATCGTTCGCTTGGAGGAAACCCACGGGTACTGCACAGAAGACCATATGGGACGGACAAGAGCAGGATCAAGTGTCTGCAGTACTGAATAGAGCGATTAAAAGCGCACCAGCGTCGAGGAAAAACACAGAGAAACGCGATAACCAGCAGCGAAGACTCGCGGAGGGATCCCTCTCGTTCAGCGAGGACAGCTTGTCCGCCCACGTGGCGTCTTCACGGAGCAAATTGTTTCGAGGCAACAGAGAAGCAAACCAGGCTCCAACAGCACCATTCGACAAGAAAAGTACATACATCCGACCTTGCGCGGATGTCATCCCACAAGTGGCACCGTCCAGGGTCAAAGGTGCAACGGAGCAAAACGAGGACAGCACACAATCAATGTCTCTCACGAGAAGTCCATCGTTCCGAACGTCGAGGAAAAGCACGACAGGCGCTTTATTGCCGGACTTTATCACAGATCCTTTAGACTTCGCAAGCATCTCTTCCGCCCACGTGTCCTTTGCATGCGATTCAGTGGATTCTTTGGCCGAGGCGGACCTTGATTTGACGGTAGACAGGCTGATGAAGTCGATGAGCACTGCCGACGAGCCGTGGCTCCGCAAAAGTTCCTCTCTACGATTGGAAATCCCTGTCATCTTAATAAACGACACCGGGGATATCATTTGCGATAGGGACTATAACAGTAACAGCGTGAACTATCACATCAACACCCAAGCCAATAACAACAAGGACAATAATAGTAACAGCAAGGACAGTGAGAGCAAGTACAGCAACATTAAGTGCAGTGATAGTTACAGCAAGGACAGTAACAGCAAGGGCAATAACAGTAACAGCAAGGACGGTGCAGGCTCGAACGCCAGCGCAAAAGGGCATGTAGGCAGTACCAGCATGAACAATACAGGGGACCAAGCCGGCGACAGCACTTTCAGAAAGGGGCATGCAGCCAGAGACAGCAAGAACAACACAGGGCGGGGAGGCATCAAGAAGACTAACAGCAAACGGGATGCAGGTAGTAGCACCAGCGCGAAGTGGCGTGCAGGCAGTAGCTTCAAAAGCAAAGGGGACGGAGGCAATGAGATCACTAACACCAAGGGAGATGCAGGTACAGCTACCAGCATGAAAGGCAAAGTGGACAGAAACGCCAACAAGCGAGATTCAAGCACTAACAGAAAAGAGTACGCATGCAGTATCAACAACAGTAACAAACGGAAAGCAGGCAGTGTCTGCATCAGAAACAAAGGTAATCGCTCTATCAAGGGACATGCAAGCAGCGACAGTCGCAAGGGCGACGAAGGCACTGACAGCAAAGGGAGTGCAGACAAATACAGCAACAACACAGGAGATGCAGGCGATAGCAGGAAGAACGAAGACAGCGGAGACAGCAGTGACTCCACCGACAGCAGTAGCTACTGGAACAACACGCATAACCGAATATATAACAGAAACAATAACCACCCCAAAATCAAAGAAAATGACAACAAAAACAACATTGTAGGAACCAACAGCAAAAGCAAATCACTAAAGATCCGACCAGCAACCAGGGAGAACATGGCCAACGATGTCTGGCAGAAGAAGTGGGTACCATCCATCATTCGCATACACAGCCCAAACAGCAAACAGGTTTTCGTCGGCTCAGAAAACTCCTACGACGACTTATGTCGCATTCAGCTACCTGAACCCTCTAACAGTACATATTCTCAAAACCCACCTCCCATCGTCGCAGGACCGTCTAGATCTTCTGGTGCGAGATCTCCTTGCGAATCCGAGACGGTGACCAAATCTAATCTGCGAAGACGACCTCGACGACGCTATCGACCACCCGAAAAAAAAGAAGAGGTAATCTGGTGAATGTTTCAGGTAAAAATGCATGTGCCTCTTTGTAAGCTCGCATTGCGCGCGCGGGCGTGTGTTTATGTGTGTGTGTGTGTGTGTGTGTGTGTGTGTGTGTGTGTGTGTGTGTTTGCGTGCATGTGTGTGTGTGTGTGTGTGTGTGGTTGTGTGTTTGTGTGTGTGTGTGGTTGTGTGGCTGGCTGTCTGGTTGGCTGTCTGTCTGCCCGTCCGTCTGCCCGTCCGTCCGTCCGTCAGTCTGTCCGTCTGTCTGTGTATGTCTTCATGTATGAGAGTCGGCACGGACTGGCTCATTGTGGCTGAAAGGGCATGATGGAATATTCCATCTGTCGGTGTCTGTTCGCAAGACTCACTGACTGCCTCAGTTTGTGTTCCTAAACCGAGAAATATAACTTCCCTTTGTTTATCTGCCTTATTTGTTTAATATTTTCACAGATACTTTCGAGGCAACCCTATAACAATGTGTGTGTTCGCGTGTTTGTTCTGTAAAAAAGTCTTGTTCTCAGGACTATGTCCGGTCAGGAATAAAAGCTCGTTCTCGTGTAAGACTGTGTAGGTAAGTGTTAGTTAGAGTGCCTTGGAGAATGAGGAACATAATTATGGGCTTGCGGCTATCATCCCTTTTTGAAAATGAAAGTCGATTGTTCGTTTCAATGCTTGTTTTTTTCTCTCAGATACCAAGAGACTGGTTCTGCATAACTGTCTACCTCACACAGGCACTAAAAAAGTCAAAAATCATAACTGTCTACTTCACACAGGCACTAAAAAAGTCAAAAATCGCTTCCCATGAAGCTGACATTCTATCTTACAAACACGTGCGATTGTAAACAAAGTTGTAAGGAAAGAAAAGACCAACAACTTACGATGAATTGATGAATAGATATATATCTGATAGTTCTCACGTTCAAGCTGACTTTGTTATGATTATGTGTGGAGATTTCAAGCTGGGTCAAACGGAGATTGTACAGGGTACCCCGTGGGTGCCGACCCCGCCGCAGGCGCTATTGCAGTGCCCCTGACAAGGAGGACCTCCAAAAAGTCTATGCGGAAATGGAAATACTGGGACCTGGGGATGTTTTTGTAAGTCATGTCTACTCTGGTACCTTTCTTGGTGACTTGATTTTGATAATATCAAGATCAGTAGAGGATCATGGGGTTCACTTTCGTGAATGATAGATACACATGCGAGCGAGCACACAGACACGCAAAATGATAGATTCAGACCCAGGCACGCACGCGCGCTCACACACTCGCACACCGTGGTTGTTTCCTTTGTGGACACTCTGAACATTCAAGCATGGACAGTTTCTTGAAGTAGTTATGCTTCTACAGCATTTGATGAGATTTCTTTGCTACTCAGCGCACATTTTTTAAACGTCCGCTTTGTTAATGTTATGGAAAGTCACTGCAATACAGATACTATTTGCTCACTGTTTTTACATCCATTGTGTATGTTAAACGTGGATACTAACTTGAAGACACGTGTATGTTCGGCAGGGATTTGATCAGCTCAACTTTCCAAAGTGCCCACAAAAGAAGACACACAAAGTCAGTTTGGTAAGTTAACATCTCACTGAGACAATCAACGTCTGACCCCGATCTGTTTTTGCTAAAAGTGTATAATGTAATGATGACGAAAGTAGTTATTGTTGTAAATGGTATATTGGGTTAATGTGATGGTAACTAAGAGTTTCAGATCTTAAAACATCAAACCTTTAATATTGTTGCCGATTGATGGATTCTTCATAATAACAAAAAATCCACATAAAACTGCTTCTTTTGAAATAAAGGACTGAGCAACTATACTGGAAGTGGACAATCAGCTCATTGTTTGTCGTTTATATCTGTTCCGATGTGATCAATTAGCGGTGCTTAGCGCTGTTCACCATAAAGAGTTCAATGCCAAAACTGAACAGGTATGTGCCTTTCTTGCTTGTCTTTCTAAGGGAGCAGAGGAGCAGATTAGATCGCGAGTGGTTTTCCATACAGATTAACATAAAAGCATGTTTACCGCTTCTACTTCTGCATATTCAACTTCTTCTTCTCCTCATTCTTAGGCACACACAAAAAATAGTCTGTTTACGGTATCCCGACCGACCCTACTTTTTCGCGCGACCCTAGACTTTTTTTTGGCATTTGGGGAAGAAAAAAAAAGTCTTTGTTTTTTTGGCAAAATAACTTAAAAATATGTTTTTTTGGCATTTGGGGGAAAAAAAAAATCCCGACCTACCGACCCTATTTTGTTTGCCTATGTTACCGTAACAGACTATTTGTTTTACATTTAGTCAAGTTATGACTAAATGTTTTAACATAGAGGGGGGAATCGAGACTACTGTACAGTCGGTCGACTGCGGTTGTCCGCGGGTGACGGTGATTCGCTCATGAAACGCCCTTTTCGGTGACCCGGCGATCAACCACAGTCGATCGACTGTCAGTCGGTTCACTGCTATCTTATGAAACTGGCCCCACGACCCTCGTCTCGATTCCCCCTCTATGTTAAAACATTCAGTCAAAACTTGACTAAATGTAAAAAGAATAGAGATATAGCAAAGCGTGCTATCCTCCTCAGCGCAACCGCTACCGCGTTTTTCTGGATTGTTGATTTCACTGCCTTTGCCACGAGCGGTGGACAGACGATGCTGCGAGTGTACGGTCTTGCGGAAAAAATGCAATGCGTTCAGTTTCATTCTATGAAATCGACTGAGCTTGACTAAATGTTGTATTTTCGCCTTACGCGACTTGGTTTTTTTTTTAATATTAAGCGTGTTGCTGCTTTCAGGTCTTCTCTTTCTTTCTCTCCTTCGTGTTATTCATTACAATGCCAGAACTAACTGAACAGTTAATGAGAAACGACACCGTCTAAAACAAACCAACACGTGTCCTGTTGAGCCTCTCTTCCTAAATGAAATCTCTGACGTCAAAAGCGATACTTAGTTCGCGAAGAAGTCATAATGCGACTAGGCTACTGCCGTAACGTAAAATTCGATCACTTCCCGTGTGATCCAGTTTCCTTTTTTTTCACAATTTAGTCGTCAGTTTGTGATTTCAATGCGACTCGCTGTAAGCTTATCTGCAATAGCACGTTATTGTGTACCTCTGAATCTAAAACGCCACAAACGGCTGCGAACTAGGGCGGTGGCGATTGACGGTTCAGAGGAACTGGCTCTAGGCACAACTGTTGTCTGCTACGAGAAAGTGACGTTCTGCGTGACACGTTTCTTTTTTCATACTTTCAAAACTTCGAATTGTACTGATCTTGTGTTGATGAAAACAGAATTCTTTTATGATTTAAGACTGTTTGTGTAACAAGCTGTCCATTTATTATTTAGATTTTAAAAGTGAGGTCTAGCACCAAAACGAGGCGCCTGACTGTCCGTTCGCATAGTAAACGCAAATAAATTCTTTGAAAATGTCTCGCTCTCGACAGAAAGCAGCCAGGATGTTCCCGTTCGGTGAGCGTTCAAATGGAAGTATGCTTGCGCTGGTTGTAGAGGCTCGGGGAGCTCAGTGATGGTTTACGGGAGGCTTACTGTGCCTTTAAACGTAAAATTCTGTCAGTGTCACTTCTTCTGAATTAAGAACTTAAAAAGAATTTTGAGAACGAAGTTTGTCTCGGTGAATGCGTAGAACATCAATTTGAAGGTCACTGTGCATGTATTGGTAGAGTCGTTTATCATGAACTCCATTTTCTCTTTTGGCGGTCCTCTTTCCAGGTGAGCGAGGGGGCGGAGGTGATCATGATCCAAAAGCGGTTCTTCATGCAGCACGCCAACGTGCAGATTCAGCTCGCCGTCCAGGCGCTGACCCGCGCCTACCCCTCCCCCAAGAAGGTGCAGTCCACGCGTCGCATGCATATGGCCTGGGAGCTGTACAAGGAGAAGATCAAGGAGGACTACAAGATTTCCGGGGTCGTCGTCTTCCAGCGCGGGCCCGAGGTGGACCCACTCGCTTCCGTCGGTCTTATTCCAGATAGGAGGTGATGATGATGTGGAGGAGGAGCTCTGACTGAGATCTGTGGCTCCAGGAAACTGTGTATTGCCTCGATTTGCAATTTCACCCAAGTAGTGATGGTAAACACATGGATACGAAAGAGACAAGAGAAAGATGTGTGTTTCCTTGGTGTGCAATTTGACCCAGGAAATGGTGGTGAACACATGAGACGCGAAAGAAACAAGATACATGATGTGTGTCTCCTTGCTTTACAGTCAGACCCAGGTGATGACGATGAACACATGAAATCCAAAAGAGACAAGAGAAAGATGTGTGGTTACTTGGTGTGCAATTTGACCCAGGTAATTGTGGTGAACACATGAGACGCGAAAGAAACAAGATAAATGATGTGTGTCTCCTTGCTGTGCAGTCAGACCCAGGTGATGACGATGAACACATGAAGTTCGAAAGAGAAGAGAAAGATGTGTCTTACCTTGCTGTGCAATTAGATTCAGGTGATGGTTGTGAACACATGAGATCCAAAAGAGACAATAGAAAGAGGTATGTTGCCTTCCTGTTATGCTTTGCCCTTTGGCTGTGGGAGTAACGCCCCAGGCACCAGATGATGATGACGAGGTCCGCAGTGATCGCTCATGAACGTACTGAGCTGATCTGCGCAGACCATGGCGATGTAGGTTGCTCTGACCAGCAGCTCATCGGCGTGGCCTTTGGCTACTTATTTAGTTATTAGAATGGGCTGAGTCATGGTGTGACTTCGGGGTGCCTGATAGAAAACAAAACTGGAACTATTTATCTTCTACTCGTATCTGTATAAGAGATTCAACGCGAAGGGTATGGGTTTTTTGGTAGATTGAGTTTCGAGCGCATTGCTGTACATATTTATCCGCTGGATATTGCTTCTCAACGTCAGTCAGTCGCAGAGGTGTTAATTCTTTATCTGTGTTTACTTTCCTCCGACTGTTTTTAAAAAACTGAAGCACGATTGTGGTTAAGTTCCGGTGGCTTTCAAGCTTCATGTTATATTTTGATAAATGGCCTTTTAACGCTCTACTAGCTCTTTGCTTTCTTGTGCTTGACAGTTCATACGGCTAAAATGCTTGTTGTAAGTCTATACGCACGGAAGTATTTAAAATCATAGCGTGGCCGAGTTGAACTTATTCTTTCCAATGTTACCCAAGATAAACGTCAGTGCGATAGTTATTCTTCAGCGTCGCATACGTATTTTTATTATTGATTTTATAATCTTGTTGAAATGTTGATTTGATGTAATATTTATTGACACATGAAATATTCAAAATCATATCGCACGCAAGTTGAACCTATTATTTTACAATTTTACCTAGGAATAACAGTGTTGCAACGGTTATTTGTGCATTTACATTGATTTAAACCCTTGTTGAAATGTTGATTAAAGGCAATATATATTGACAAATTAACATGTTGTTTCACTTTCAAAAGAATTGCGGCGCGTTATCTCTGAATAAGAATATCAGTCTTTAACTCTTGCAGACCCACATGTCACGTATTCCAGGATCAAAACATAAATGAGGTGAATTTTATGACAATAGCAATAAGAACCACTTTATTAAGTCTTCATACCGGACTGTTGTTATTCCTTCCATGGAGCCATGCGAAGAGCTTTGACGCTTCAAACAAGTAACAACGGGGTATCACCAAGAAGGACTTTAGTCGTTAAAACAGTTAATGGGCATGCCTCTGCCCCAATCAACATGACTACAAGATGCGCTGGCCTGTGATGAACAAGCTTTTCATCGCCAACGGTAAACAGAGTGAACAAAACTTCATATTCCACTATGCTGCGTTTATGAGTTCGTCATGGCAAACACTGCAAATAAGCTACGAGAGAAATGATAGACACTTCCTCTCGGTTACACCCTTTATCGACAAGACATACATGTTTTGATGAATATTAATATCAGTCTAGAAACAAAGCCGTGACGATTTGTGTTGTATCCTGCCTTGCCTCGTGTGCCGAAAAATACAACAGATGCTTGTCTATGGTCAGAGAAATAAGTCAGCATAAAACCCAACAGGTTGCAAACAGTTCGCTAAATCTAGCCTGAAAGTTTTGAACAAGGGTGGCGTGAAGATGGTGGTAGAGGTTCTTCGGCGAATCATACAAACTGTCGTGTTCCGAGCGTACATAAACAACACTCACATCAGGTACGTTCATCTAGTTTACTTGTCTAGCAAAGCTACAGATGACAACAATACAAGGTCGATGCGGTAAGCCATGCCTCCCGTGCATGCCAGCGAGTAGTGGGCGGAAAGCACCGTTGCACATGCGCGCCCCATCACATGACCGACCGAGTTCGACCGACACGACCCGAGAGGTACCGAATACCGTCACATCTCCCCCCTTCAAATAAAAAGATATAATGATCTTGATGAAACGAAACGTTATCGTTATTATTTAAAATTAAAGTTCAATAGGGGTTTCAATAACGAATCTTCCGACCGGAACCGAAACAGTCATTGTTCGTTTGCTGCTGATCTGCGGAGTCGATGGTTCACTCTTCGAAGCGGGACGGTGGTCTCACAGTTCGTCCGCTGCGGGTTTTGATGACCGGAGTCGACGGTTGGTGCCCTGGGTTTGGCGCCTCTGGAGGACGTTGTGGGAACCCAGGCGTTGGTGGAGGTTCCGGAGAACGAAGACCTGGCTGGTCTGCATCACGCCGGCTTGGCGTTTCAGGAACGGGACTCTGTTGGGTTGGGACAGGGTAAGGGACAGGGATGTTGATCATGGTAGGCATGTCTAACACTTGTCGGGAAGACAATCTGAGGTGTCGTCTGTTCCGACGATACTGTCCCCTTTCTGACCGTATCTCGTAGGACCGTGGTGCACATTGACGCAGGACTGTTGCTGGTTTTCCCCAGGACTTCTCGTGATCTAGCTTCTGGAGAACAACGTCACCTGGTATTAGTGGCGGTAGGGTCTCTGTCCCATGACGTCTGTCGTGGTCACTCTTGTTTCTGAGCTTTGCTTGCTCGTCCCGCGCCTTGATCGCATCCCTTCTGACCATCTTTGAGATGAGATTGCTTTCGAGAGTAGGGAGCGTCGTTCGCATCTTTCTTCCGAGTGCTAGCTCCGCTGGGATCGTTCCTGTTGGCGTTGTTAGGTGTAGCCCGGTGACTGAGTAGGGCTAAGAACGGGTCTTCTTGAGCGAGAATCTTCTTGGCCTCTTGTACTGCTCGCTCGGCTTCTCCATTCGACTGAGGAAAGTATGGACTGCTAGTCGAGTGAGAAGTTCCGGAACTCTGTTGACGTGAACTGAGAACCGTTGTCCGTGACGACGACATCTGGTATTCCGTGGTGTGCGAAGATGTTCTTCATCCGTCCGATGACGACTTCAGATGTCTCTCTCAGAAGATGAGCGATATCAAGATATCTTGAATAATAGTCAATCAGAACGAGATAACTCTGTCCCTTGAATTCACACAAGTCTGCAGCAACCATCTGGAATGGTCTGTCTGGGAGTTCTGTTGTCATAAGTGGCTGACTTCTCTGGGATGGCTGCTTCTCTTCGCAGTGTTGACATGCTGACACTCTTTGCTTGATGTTTTCATTGATGCCTGGCCACCAAACTGTCGACTTTGCTCTTTCTCGACATTTGGTTATCCCATAATGGCCGTGAATCCGGTTCAGCATTTCTTCTCTCAAGACCTGCGGAACGACGATCCGGACGCCTCTGACGAGAAGACCTCGATGTATGCTGAACTCCCCTCTGAATGCGTAGTAGTCTTTCAGAGCTGGCTCTACGTCAGTGACGTACCTGGGCCAACCGTTGGCCGTGTAGTGTTGAGCTGCTTTGACGACAGGATCTTGCTGACTCAGTGCTGCTATCTCGTCTAGTCTTTTGTCTGAAACCGGCCATGAAGATTGGACAGCGTCGACGTGAGCTTCCACATCTTCCACCAATAGTGTGGCAACGTCGGCTCTGTCTTCCAATGTCTCTTCTCTCCCCTCTTGGACAGGCGACTGAGGACTTCTCGACAAGGTGTCAGCCACCACACGCGTCTTGCCTGGTGAATAACTTGCTGTCAAGCTGAATCGCATCAGTCTTATCAGCATCCGCTGACATCTGATGGACGTTTCGTCCAAATCTTTGGTGTTGATGAGAGGAATGAGCGGCTTGTGGTCGGTTTCGAGCGTAAATTTCTCCAGACCAATCAGATAACGTTCGAACTTTTCGCACGCCCGCACAGCCGCTAGACACTCCTTCTCAATCTGGGCATATCCTTGTTCCGTTGATGTCAGAGTTCTTGAGCAGAAAGCGACTAGCTTCATCTTCTCCCCATGCTGCTGCAGGAGTACGCCGCCAATACCGTAGCTGCTCGCGTCGGCACTGACCATTGTCGGCTTAGTCAAGTCAAAGTAAGCGAGAGTAGGAGCTGCTGTCAGGAGCTCTTTCGCTTTTGAAAACGCGAGTGTCTGAGGCTGTCCCCAGTTCCACGCCTTGTCTTTCTCCAGCAACTCGGTGACAGGCTTCAAGACTGACGACAAGTTTGGCAGAAATCGTCCCAGAAAGTTCATCATGCCCATATTTCTTCTCAGTTCTGTGACGTTGGTCGGGTCAGGCAAGTTGATGATGGCATCAATCTTCTTCTTGTCTGGTCTGATTCCGTCGGCGTTGATCACGTGACCAAGGAACTCGATCTCTGACTGTTTGAAGCTGCATTTTTCCTTGTTGAGCTTGAGCCCGGCCTCGACAATCTTCTTCATGGAGCTCTCGAGATGCTGCTCGTGTTCTTCATCTGAGTTGCTGTAGATGAGAACGTCGTCGAAGAAACAGATCGTGTTTTCTTCTCCCTTCAGGATCGTCTCCATCGTGCGTTGGAAAATCTCGGGAGCGGAGGATATTCCGAACGGAAGTTGTTTGTAGTAGTACCTTCCTAATGGCGTGATGAAGGTTGTGTACTTGGCAGTTTCTGGGTCGAGAGGAATTTGATAAAACCCCGACGTTGCGTCCAGCTTGCTGAAGATCTTCGCTCCTTTGAGTCGATGCAAAATGTCGTCGAGAGTCGGAATCGGGTACCTCTCCCTCTTGACTGACAGGTTCAGCTTTTTCAAGTCCGTGCAGACCCGGACCGCTCCAGATTTCTTCAAAACTGGCACCATCGGAGAACACCAATCTGTAGGCTCGGTTATTTCCTCAATAATTCCGGCCTTCTTCATCCTTTCCAGTTCTTCTTCTACCTTCTTCATCAAAGGTATGGGTACTCTCCGAGCTGTGTGTAGACTGTAGGGCTGGCTGTTCTCTTTCAGGACGATCTTTGCTGGTGGGCACTTGACTGGTTGCTGGTCCAACTCACCGAACGCTGGCCGTATGCAGTCGAGACGTTGGACAAGTCCCATGCGTTTACAGGCTTCTCTGCTTAATAAGCTCTCTGTCTTGCTGTCGACGACTTAAATATCCAGGTGAAACTCTTGACCGTTGATGTTGGTAGTGTCCCTAAAGAATCATATGCAGGATATCTGTCCGCCTGCGCCGTGCATAACTGCACAGGCGGGGATAAGTTTGGGACACGGGACAAGGGTCAGGTAAAGGGATTTGGAAATGATGGTCACATCTGCACCTGTGTCGATCTTGAACTTGATCTTGCGACGTCCAAAGGATCTGGGTCAGTGTACCATGCTGGTTCAGCTCCCTGCTTGTGTACGACACCCATGTAGTACACTTCTTCTGCGTCGACAGCGTTGACTTGCTTGGAACGGCAACAAGAAAAGAAATGTCCGTACCTGCCACAGCCGTGACACTGCTTCCCTTTTGCCGGACAGTCACTGTCTTTCTTGTGTTGTCCACGTCCGCAGCGTGAACATGATGCATCACTTCTCCCCTCCTGAGGAAAGCGACGACCGCCATCGCGCGGATGACGAAATCCATCCCTCGAACCGGCGTGCTTGGTCGCTGGACCGCTGCTGCCACTGTCACGGCTGGTACCTGCTGCACCTGCACCGCCGCGAGGGCGTCTGTTGAATCGCTGCGTACCGGTGTGTACCGCGTCAACACTGGAACGTTGCTCAGACAGCTATCTCTTGACTTGCTCGTACTGCCTGGCTTGCTTAATGGCGTCCTGCAAATTCAGGTCTGCTTGCATTTGTAACTTTTCTGAGAGTTTTTGGTCGTTCACACCAAGGACGAACCTGTCACGAATGGCTTCGTCGCGGTTATGAAAATCTGCGTGCTCAGAAAGTTCGTACAGGGCTCTGACGTAAGGTTTGATTTGCTCGCCGCTGTGTTGGCTTCTGGTGTTGAAGACAGCTCGAACGTGTATGACGTTCTTTTGTGGAACGAAGTGCGTGTCAAATAACTTCAATACGTCTTCCAGTTTTGCTTCGTCATCGTCTTCGTCATATTCGAACTGTTCGTAGATCTGTTCGGCTTGTATGCCCATAGCATAGATTAAGGAACTGACCTGGACTGAAAATTGTTCTTTGTCTAGTTTAGAAGCAACCCTGTAGCGTTCGAAACGCTTGCGCCACGTGGGCCACTGGTCGGGCCTCCCAAAGTCGAGTGGTTCAGGCGGTTTGAATGGCATGCTCTTCTTCTTCCGTACGACTAGGCTCGACTATTTCAAAACTCACGGTTGGGTAAAAAAAATCCCACCGCTGCCACCATGTCGTGTTCCGAGCGTACATAACCAACACTCACATCAGGTACGTTCATCTAGTTTACTTGTCTAGCAAAGCTACAGATGACAACAATACAAGGTCGATGCGGTAAGCCATGCCTCACGTGCATGCCGAGTCCAGCGAGTAGTGGGCGGAAAGCACCGTTGCACATGCGCGCCCCATCACATGACCGACCGAGTTCGACCGACACGACCCGAGAGGTACCGAATACCGTCACACAAACCCACATTAGGCCTATATATTAAAGACAGCTGAGTCGAAAAAAACGCCTCAGCATTTTCAAGTTCATGCTCTTCGCTGATCTATTCCAAGGAAGCGGCAAAATCCATTGCACTGCTTGTGGACGTGGTCCCAGAAGTCCGCCATGCCCTTCTCGTGGCGGTCAAAGGCTGACACTTCCGTTTTGCTGCGCGTGTGCAGAACAGGATCCGTAAGGTAGATAACTCCGTCTTTGTCGTCTGGCACACATCCCTGCAAAAACGTGGAGGAGAACAAATCGACGGTGAAAGAAATACCATACATTTCATATAACATGAGATTTTTACAATTTTTAAATTTCGTCAGTTTTATAACCCCAGCTGAGGGGTCTCTGTGAGTCAAAATGTGTATATACAACGGCTTTGCTCACTAATTGTACTATGATGACAGTAAAAGTAGGGATGTCAGAATCCCAAGTCTGACAAAGCAGCGCATTAATACACAGTAAACGGTTGTATGTGACAAGGAGTCTCATCCAGTCTACCTTAGTGTGACAAATTTCAAACCTAGGTCGCAGACATATATTCTTGCGTGCAAACCATATTGTTTAGATTTAGGCATGGAGTCAAAGGCTTCTATTTCTCCTGCAAAACTGTTACGTTATGACGACTTTATCATGACGTGAAAATGGACAATGCAGAACTTAACGTGCTTGCCTCCGAAAAAACAGGGATATTCGCGTGGTCAGCATTTTTTGAAGAACCCCCCCCCCCCTCCACACACTACATTCACAGTATCAACAGACATTTTGAAAGACCACATGTCTAGTAAGCACAGTCATGTAAGTATTCTGTGCCATGTTGAGCATCCTTGGTATTCTTCTTCTTCAGGGTTCGATGATGGTTGCATCATTGGTGTTGTAAACCACACACCTGCACATATCTCATCTAAAGAATTGTCGGATATTGCAATGCACTTGAAAGCTCTGTGGGGACTAACCTGAAGGTCAACGACCATGTAGTGACCATCGCTGGCGACATAGGAGAAGTGGGAGAAGGCGGTGGCCACAGCCAGACCCTTGACCAGCTCCTGGCGGCCATTGACGTGAGCGGCGTTGTTGGTCAGCTTGTGATAGTGACCCTCCATGTAGGGCTCCACGTTCAGCCAGTCCACCACCTCGCCCTCGGCGTTTTGCAGCTGGAGGTGGAAAGCGGGCAGGAACTGGATCTGCGTTTGAACATTTCAAATTCAATTAAACAAACCAACAAACAAAAAACAAGTCGCTTGTTCATTTCAATGCTTTTTATTCTCTCAGGTGCCAGGAGACTGGTTCCGATTAACTCTCACTTACTCTATCACACATGTCGTATGCATTTAGAGCGCTTACTTTCCTGTGTTTATCAGATTTCAATTAAACGTTTTCATTATTATCATTCTTGTATCCAACTTAGGCTACGTGAGAAATACCACCCATGTGATAAATAAATCATCTCTTTACACGTGTGTATATCACTGTTAATATATCAATTATAGTATTGTGCTGTTCCTGTTGTTAACAAAATTGCAGCTAAAGATGGAAAGCATGCAGGAACTGAAACAAAGGGTTACCATTTTAATAATTCTCGCTAAAAAGGAAAGCAGGGGAAGGACGCGCTAAGACAAACTTGATTTTGTATACCCTCAAGAATTCTGTCTGATAAGAGTTGAGGGCCTTGTTGAAAAGCGTGACGTAGTATGATGCCATCATCTGCTGCATGACGTCATGCATGTACACTGCACAAGGGCGCTGACCGTTGCGGTATTTCTTCCCCACGTACCTGATGATCAGAGCAAAGCAAGGACACTAAAAACTTTAAAAACAGTGCCGATAACAGTCAAAATCATCAAAGAAACGTTGTATTCAAAATAGTCGTTATTAAAACAGAAGCAAAATCCGAATGGCCCGGTAGCTCAGTTGGTAGAGCACTGGACTTGTGATCGGAAGGTCGCAGGTTCGGGCCGGGACGGACACGGGTCAACTTTATGTGCAGACCCAGAGACGGAAGCCATGTCCCACCCCCGTGTCATCACAATGGCACGTAAAAGACCTTGGTCATTCTGCCATAAGTGCAGGTGGCTGAATACACCTGAACACGCAGACACCTGGGTAGCGCGACTCCGTTGCTACTAGCTTTCCACTGGGAGAAAGCGACCCGAATTTCCCAGCGATGGGACAATAAAGTAATGAAAATGATGAAAATGAAAAAGAAAGAAATTTTTCAAATGAAAATGAAATGAAAATGATGTTGGATTTTTTTTTTACGGTTGATTGACAGAGTTGTGAAAAGCCACTCATTTTCTTGCAGATAGTCTGATTATGATTTTCTTTCATTTAATAATACTTTGGTTTTGTTTACATGGTGTAAGCAAAGGCACATAGCATTTGGGACGGGGTGGGTGGGTAGTAGTATAAGGCAAGAGAGCACACTACGCACCCTGCCCCCACCCACCCCATGTCAAGTGCCTGTGTTTGTCCTCAAAGTTTCCTGCCTATGAATAGAGGTCATGTTTTACGTGAAGTTGTACCTGCATACATGTATACAATACACACCGTGCAAGTGGCTCGCCTTGATGGAGAAAACTGACAAAGAAGGCGTCACGAAAGGCCCCCTTAGGGTTCTTGTCCGCTAACAGCAACTCATCTCCAACATGGGCTAGTGTCGTCTGCCTGGACCACTGGCCGGTCCAAGCATTGTAGGTCAACAACGTTGCTCCTGTCCAAGGACAGAAATAACATTATAGTCACTAGTGTACGCACATAAAGCGCAGTGACTACCATCAACCATTCCCTGCGGAAACAAAATTGTATATTTTGTGTAAATGAATCATCCATTCACAAAGTGTTTATCGCTGCACAATGCTAAGTTTTGCAATCGAAGAATACGCAGTTTGTGTGCGGGTTTTTGTTTTGTTGTCAAGGTGAAATTTTAATTGACTTGGCGTAATTGTTGACTAACAAATTTGTTATTCAATAAATTACTCAAGTAATAGTTTTCTCTCTTCTTTGGAAAGTAACATTTTGATTATATGCAGCATGAAAGGTACTTACTGCAAACTGTTTTATCTTGAGACAGTTGTTGCAGCATGACTGTGTCCACCTTACTGTCGTCTATGTGCTCCTTTGAATTCGAACCAAGCTGAAGACTGGACACTAGGCTCTCGGGTCTGCTTTTTGACAACTCCTTGAACTGCTCGTTGCAAGAAATGGCTTCTGAAACAGAAGAATGGGGCGTCGCTGGGGAAGAAGACTTGGTGGTTGCGTTACGATCCACTGTAGAGGGTCCTGTCCGCGATGAACCGCATCTCGCGCACACATGGTGGCTACTGCCCTCTGTCAGATTTTGAGTCTCTTCCAGGATGGACCGAGATGAGGAAATAATCTGAGTCTGTGCGTTCGTCGAAAGGCTTTCATTCTGATTCCTTGAATCGATGGAAAGGCTCCTTTGCTGGTTATTTGAGTCGACGGAAAGGCTTCCATGCTGGTTATTTGGGTCGACGGAAAGGCTTCCATGCTGGTTATTTGAGTCGGTGGAACGACATTGACTATTGTCATCCATCAACGACAAAGGTTTTGCTATCACAGCCTCCTGAGTTGCATACTGACACTCTGAGGCGCGTTTGTTTGAGGACGCATCAGCGGATGCGCTGTGTAGAGAACAAGAGGAGGAGTTGGTGTTCGTTGACAAGGACAAAGAATCGAGGTCATCTGATGTCCTTCCTAAAGAATTTATGTCTACAATTCTTTGCTCTGCTTCAGCCGACATTGCTGGCCAGGTTGCCACTCTCAGCTCTTCACGGTTCATCGCCAGACCCACGTACCTCTTCTGGGGGTGAACACCTCTTCTGGGACCTGCAGCTGGCGTTCTGTGCGACGTCTGTGGGAATGTTGAGGCTTTCAGGGGAAGGTCAGCATACCCTGAACTCTGGCTTTGGCATGTCCGTCCTGAAGTATCACTGCCGACATTGGTGTTGTTCCCTGAGGTATCAGGCAACCTTGAAGGTTGGGTTGGCGTGTCTGTCTGCCTGATGTGTTCTTGAGGTGTTGTTGATTCCTGCCTCGCTGATTCGTCGTCGGTGCTGGCCACGACATTTCTTGTTGAATCGGCTATCATGAGACCATCACTTTCCTGCGCGTTTCCTGTTGAAGCTGGTTCGTTAATATCATCAGGTACGGGAGAGTCTGTTGCTTGCACAGATGAACCTGAATCAAAGTCTCCCCCCAACTTGGCATGAACATATTCAAAACTGCCTTGCAGTTGAGGAAGGCCAAGGAAACACAGCACATCGTTCATCAAGGAGACGGAATTCGCGTCCAACTTAAGTGACGTTGACTGTCCCCTCCTGGCTTCTTTACAGCACATTACCTCGTACAAATCCTGGCTTAGGCCCTCCAACAGCAGACCTTGCTGCCTATCGACATCACAAAAGGATTGTGAGAGAACCAAACTGGCGAGAAAGACTGCACGCGCGAACTCCACGAAAGACTCCACGTTCTGCAAGTTGTCCACTGCTCTGTGGCCAGCTAGACTGTGTTTGATATCCACTGTGATCTGCTGCAGCAGCTGTTGGAACTGAATAGGACAAGGGCTTTGTACTGCGAACATCAGCAGAGACTCGTCAGCCGCAAGCTGTCAACCGAAAGCATGCACAAGTGTGAAATAAAAAAACAATTCACAACAATACATTTCTGGTTTGAGACTGAAGCATTCATATGAAAAATACCTTTAACTGTAATCACTACTCATAAAAACGTATTTAAAAAAAAAGACCTTGCCGGTTACCAAGTGCTTGGCGACAAAGAACCTGTCCTGAATATGCTGGACGTTCTGCGTGGCACCTTGACCGTGACGGTAGCCTTCGTAGCACGGGTGATCAGTCTCGAAGACCTTTGGATGCTGTCTGTTGAATGAAGTATGTGTTACGTCATAATTAAGAAGTGTGTTTCACTGTCACGCATTGTGCTAAAAATATAATATTCAATGGAAAGTCTGGGTTGGAGTAAATCTGTTATATTCAAACATCTAAATGTAGTTACAGAATTCTCAGAGGTTTGAGTGCAGGAACAAGAATATAATTATTTGACCTCATGTTGAAGACTACAGAAAACGGTAGTGCGAAGCTACCTCCTCGATCCTTTTTTTTTCACACACCGAACAAACTGCGCCTAGATAACAGGACTAATTCACAATATGAATACTGTGTACACTTTACACGACAGAGCTACTGAAAGACTCCACACCAGCCCTTCTGTCATCGTACCTGCGGAGTAGGTCATACTCATGCTGCTGCAGATGACAGAGACAACGAGACAGCACGTGCAGACAGGATCCCATTCCTTTGAGGTCTTGAACATGTTGAAAAAGTTCCAGTCCTTCCACCAAAGGCGGGATCGCATAGTGCCACAACTCTAAAGATGACGAAAATTGATTGAGCTTGTGGGAAAATAAAAATTAGGAAATAATACTCGTTGTAAATGCTGAGAACGTGTAACGGGGGTTCAATAGCCTATATGTCAGTGTTTAAAAACATAAATATTTAATTTTGTTAAGAAAATGCGCTCAGTTTACTTACTTGGGTAGCTTTTCAAATAGGGGGCTTTTCGGTTCACATAGCACTTCAATATATGTTTCACTCAAAAAGGGATCTTTCCGATTTCAAAAAGTTCAGAAAGGCCAATATGTAGTACATGTAGCAGCAGAAAGTCTGGTCATCTAGCTCACCAAGGTTATGGAAGATCTGCCCTTGCACGTGCAAACAAGCAGCCTTGGTATCCAGGTACTGCCCGTTGTCTTTGTACTGCCAGCCATCCTCTGGGGACACAAGATGACAGTAAGAATTTGTCGTAGAACCTGGTTAGTCTTCGTTTCTAAGATCTTCTACACTTGGCAAATAAATTATTGCGACAAATTTCGCACCCAAATTAAAGCATTAATTCTCGTGTCATTTTATTCCAACTTTCTATGCCAGTTAAGGCAGTTCACTTGACTTTCTGGATCTACCACCGGATTAAAGATTTCTTTAACATGGATCACGTGACCGCCGCTCAAATAAGGGTACCCTCAAAATCGACCGGACAAAAACGGAAGGGACCAATTAAAAGTCGACGAAAAATCACAATAGGCAAAACTTAGCAACTTTTACGAGATGAAAGTCAAATCAATTATCTACCCAGCACATGTTGTTTTGTTTAGATAGCTCGAGTATTGCGTGTGCTATGCTATTCCTTCTGTTGCAGGTGTCGATCGCATGAGCGGTTAATAACGGAAGTTTTGCGTCAATTTTTAATGGTATCATGACAAAAAGCGCTGTATTTCAGCAATGAATTGGTGGATTACTTTGAAACTTTTATCATATTTTGCCAATACAGTGGTCGCCGCTTAATAAAGCCACTTCTGGACCGACGAAAAATGGCTTTAATAAGCGGCGGATTTATTAACCGGCGGTCCAGGAATACGTCATTTTCGAAAGAAAAAAATTTCGTCTCGTTTCTTTACGTCACTCAGTCACTTTCTTTCGTCATTTACACTTGTTTGAATCTAAACAAAACTAATTATGTACATGTACGTGTACTTTGATCACTTCGGTACATCAATAATTTCACTGTCACCGTCACGAATCATTACTCGGCAGAGAAGAACGATTTTATGAGTGTTTGTTTGTTGGTCGTCTTCCACATTAGAACAAGATAATGTGAGTTTTAGTCACAAACTACGTGATTTCTTAGGGAAAACTGGCTTTAATAAGCGGCGGGTTGGTTTTATTAACCGGCTTTTTCTAATACATAAGATATAGTGATAAATCCGGACCGTCTGAAATCGGCTTTTATAAGCGGCTGGCTCTATTAACCGCGGTTTTATTAAGCGGCGTCCACTGTATATTGCTAGACGTACTTTGCGTAAAATTGTGAATTGTCACAGGTATTGGTTCAGATGTTACGTAATGTTCCGGAAAAAGTGTTTAAACCTGTCATAGGATTGTTCACTTATGTCCCAAAAATTAATGACATCGCACGTCCACAGACAAATGATTGATACAGGTACTGCCGAAGTTTTGAGGGTACCCTTATATGAGGCGCAGTCACGTGATCCCTGTAAAAGAAATCTTTTATCCGAAATGTGATCCAGAAAGTCAAGTGAACGGCCTTTACTGGCACAGAAAGATGGAATGAAACTACACGGGAATTAATCCTTTAATTTGGGTGCGAAATGTGTTGCAATAATTGTTTGACCAAGGTTACATCACTTCCTGATCTGATGATGATGATGATGATGATGATGATGATGATGATGATGATGATGATGATGATGATGATGATGATGATGATGATGATGATCCATTGCTTAGGTACCACACAGTTTGGCGCTTTCTCGTGCACACCACTCCAGGTATTAAAACTTCCTCTCACCCCTACTGATGATGGAATGAATGACTTTCAAGGATCCGTTGAGGTCCCCCTCGTCCTTCATGACTCTGGCACTACGAAGGGTCACTTGCGGAGCTACGGCGGTGTCTGGACTCGCTCGTCGTAGGTCCGAGACCACTCTCAGGAGTGGCTTGGATCTCCCAAACCTATAAAATTTGAAAGACTGAGAAACAGTGTCTCTGTCTAAGTCTCTGCGTTGTTTTGTTTGTCTCTGTAGTCGTATTTAAAGGGGGGTAGGGGAGGGGGTTGCTTTTGAACTGAAATTAAAGCAAAAAGCACGCTGTAATCACACTGTGATAAAAAGGTTATCTACTTTTAAATCCATAAAATATGTAGGTATTTTGTAGCTATGTCCGCGTCTCAAATCAAACATTAGCAATGCATGAATTAAAACACTTGTGTGTTTTTATATTTAGTCAAGTTTTGACTAAATATTTTAACATCGAGGGGGAATCGAAACGAGGGTCGTGGTGTATGTGCGTGTGTGTGTCTGTGTGTGTGTGTGTGTGTGTGTGTGTAGAGCGATTCAGACTAAACTACTGGACCGATCTTTATGAAATTTGACATGAGAGTTCCTGGGTATGAAATCCCCGAACGTTTTTTTCATTTTTTTGATAAATGTCTTTGATGACGTCATATCCGGCTTTTCGTGAAAGTTGAGGCGGCACTGTCACGCCCTCATTTTTCAACCAAATTGGTTGAAATTTTGGTCAAGTAATCTTCGACGAAGCCCGGACTTCGGTATTGCATTTCAGCTTGGTGGCTTAAAAATTAATTAATGACTTTGGTCATTAAAAATCAGAAAATTGTAAAAAAAAAATAAAAATTTATAAAACGATCCAAATGTACGTTCATCTTATTTTCCATCATTTGCTGATTCCAAAAACATATAAATATTTTATATTCGGATTAAAAACAAGCTCTGAAAATTAAATATATAAAAATTATTATCAAAATTAAATTGTCCAAATCAATTTAAAAACACTTTCATCTTATTCCTTGTCGGTTCCTGATTCCAAAAACATAATAGATATGATATGTTTGGATTAAAAACACGCTCAGAAAGTTAAAACAAAGAGGGGTACAGAAAAGCGTGCTATCCTTCTTAGCGCAACTACTACCCCGCTCTTCTTGTCAATTTCACTGCCTTTGCCATGAGCGGTGGACTGACGATGCTACGAGTATACGGTCTTGCTGAAAAATGGCATTGCGTTCAGTTTCATTCTGTGAGTTCGACAGCTACTTGACTAAATATTGTATTTTCGCCTTACGCGACTTTTTTCTTTTCTTATATCTTTAAAATGTGATTTTTTATACACACACACACACACACACACACACACACAGAATCATGCTAGCGCGATCAACATATTGCACTACAGCGGTACCTGAGACGAAAGGACACCCTTAGTACCAGCCGAAAGCGTCCCGGCGACATGTCACGAAAGGAGTTTTGGTCAATAACAAAAAGACAAAGGACTACAAGAGATGTCCTTTTTGGAAGGTGTCTTCTCATTAGAAGGTCCTCACATCACAGGTGCCGCTGTTTATTGATTTATTTATTTATCGTTTTTGCTTATATAATTCAGACCTGTACAGGGCTCGGTCGACAGTGTAAATGAGGGCTGCTAGCAAGTCGTAATTCGCTGCTTTCACGGCCAAGTCCATGCATACCTGGGGACACATTGTCCTTGTACAATTAACACTTTTGATTTAAGTAGAGCGGGAGAGAGAGAGATAGAAAGAGAGAGAGAGAGAGAGAGAGAGAGAGAGAGAGAGAGAGAGAGAAAGAGAGACTAAGCAGCATCTTGTCCTGTTCATACTGTTCTAAAACAAGGTTGAGGTCAAAAAAGAAAGTGGCTTCGGGGTAATGATAGAATACCATTATTAATGGATATCACGTTAACAAAGAAACTTTCCTGGTGGCCAATCTCACACAGTTGCATTAAATGCGTTGTGTTGTATAGCGTTGTGTTTAATCTCATTGTGCTATTGCTTCTCGTCAGTTTGTGTGTGTGTGTGTGTGTGTGTGTGTGTGTGTGTGTGTGACAATGTGTGTGTTTGAATACGTATGTGCGTGCGTGTGTGTGTGTGTGTGTGTGTGTCCTTCTCTGTGTCAGTCTCTGTCTGACTGTCTTGTGCCTGTGTTTTGAGAAGCCGCCTTGAGAATTGTATGTTTCTGTGTGTGGAATTAGTGAGCTGACAGAACTTACACAGATGACTTCGATCACATTGAGCGAAGGGAGTCCATCGGCTTCAATGGCAGTAGTACTCAGAATTTCAGGGGTAAAGTCAGGGGGCATGAAAGGCATTTCTTGGTTCCGAGCGAGTTCTATTTTCTCCTTGATTTGTTCTGGCACCAACAACAGCCATATTTGCAGGGCGTCTTTTGCTGAAAGGTCCTGAAGTTTGTTGACAGAAGCCCACTCTGAATGACAAACTGACAAAGAAAAGAATGTGCGTTGGAACTTTTGTCATAATGCCATTAGAAGGAGACAACTTTTCTGTACACGTGCGGACGCAAGAAACCCCCAAAAGGGCTTTCTCTCTTCTCTCCCCCGCGAGGAAAATGTACATCCGTAATAAAGCAGAAACAACAAATAAATAAAAGAATACCGTCGAAACCAAGAACCCACTTCATAAAATAAAAGACATAAAAGTAAACGAGAAAGCCTTGTTTCATTGTTCCCTCAGGTTACCCGTCTGCAATTTTGAAAATCATACAATGAAATTGTTTGAACACATTTCCATTGAAAAGAAAATGTTGGTTATACTCTTCTGTCTGCTAATACACAAAATTTTTTTAGCAGTCTACACTGTGAAGAATTGAAAACATACCTCTGTCAAAAACACGCTTTACACCAAAGTTGTCCAGAATACAGTTCTCTTCCATTATCTTTTACGTTGATTCACAACTTTCACCGCCAAAAAAACGTCTGTCAAACAAATCGAATCGCCTTAACCAATAAGCTGTTAAATGTCACGTTTGTATTCTCATTTTTTGCGCAACTTGGTAATTTATTTAAGAAGCAGGTTACGCCAGTTTTGTGACTTTTTAGTTTGTTAACTCTCTTTGGGTTTCTTGTCCTCGCTGTTTCTCAAACTTAAGTCCTAATGACGAAACGAACTTGCTGCTGTCATATATTAGTAGAAATAAAACGGGTCGGCCTATGCTTTTAGTATACCAGGGTACGAGAGCATGAGTGGACATGAATAGACTGACACAATATTGATACCATGTACAGTCGACTCCGGATATTACGTCACCCCTCGGGGGATGTATTTGAGCGACGTTATACGCGGTGACGCTGTATCCGGTTCATCGGTTATAACGTCACTTTTACGCGCGGGTGATGTTATATCCGGAGTCCAAGAGTTATGTCCCTTTCTAAAGTACTGACTGTTTTAATAAAACTGTGCAGAAATGGAAAGTGCATGCATTAGTGTTGTTTAAAAATTACAACAACATATTGTTGTAAGTTTTAAACTAACTTATTACAATAATCTTTAATTCACTTCCTCATATATAGAATTGTGGACTATTCTCTTCTTTGCGTATTTCCAAAACCTGGCTATACCATGAATACAAAATTGTATACACAACATTTTCCCCGAAATTCGGCAACAGTAGTAAATGTACAATGTTGTAGGCTGCATGCTGATTCTGAGACAGGTTGCTGGTGTTGGAGTGACAAGCTCCGTCTGGTTCCATCGACAATCTCAGTCTTTAATTATAGTGTCCAACGTTATTAGCTTTAAGGACACACACACATATGGATGTCGTTTATTCATATTCTGCTCTCATCTTGACCTGTCCTTGATGTCCGAAGAAATAACAAGTCGCGTAAGGCGAAAATACAACATTTAGTCGAGTAGCTGTCGAACTCACAGAATGAAACTGAACGCAATGCAATTTTTCAGCAAGACTCGTGGCATCGTCAGTCCACCGCTCATGGCAAAGGCAGTGAAATTGACAAGAAGAGCGGGGTAGTAGTTGCGCTGAGAAGGATAGCACGCTTTTCGGTACCTCTCTTCGTTTTAACTTTCTGAGCGTGTTTTTAATCCAAACATATCATATCTATGTTTTTGGAATCAGGAACCGACAAGGAATAAGATGAAAGTGTTTTTAAATTGATTTCGAAAATTTAATTTTGATAATAATTTTTATATTTTTAATTTTCAGAGCTTGTTTTTAATCCAAATATAACATATTTATATGTTTTTTGAATCAGAAAATGATGGAGAATAAGATGAACGTAAATTTGGATCGTTTTATAATTATTTTTTTTTTACAATTTTCAGATTTTTAATGACCAAGGTCATTAATTAATTTTTAAGCCACCAAGCTGAAATGCAATACCGAAGTCCGGGCTTTGTCGAAGATTATTTGACCAAAATTTCAACCAATTTGGTTGAAAAATGAGAGCGTGACAGTGCCGCCTCAACTTTCACGA
This sequence comes from Littorina saxatilis, assembly GCF_037325665.1. Taxonomy (NCBI): domain Eukaryota; kingdom Metazoa; phylum Mollusca; class Gastropoda; order Littorinimorpha; family Littorinidae; genus Littorina; species Littorina saxatilis. The sequence goes on along the minus strand of NC_090245.1, from coordinate 26,840,873 downwards.
AAAACAGGATGACGTCATCAAAGACTTTTATCAAAAAAATGAAAAAAAAACGTCTGGGGATATTATACCCAGAAACTCTCATGTCAAATTTCATAAAGATCAGTCCAGTAGTTTAGTCTGAATCGCTCTACTCACACACACACACACAGACACACATACACCACGACCCTCGTCTCGATTCCCCCCTCTACGTTAAAACATTTAGTCAAAACTTGACTAAATGTAAAAATGACGAGAACTTCATGGGTCCTTATACGTAATTAATGTCTATTTGACTTATATTATTATTATTAACGAAGAAGTTTCTCGTCAACAGCAAAGTGGCTGCCCACCTTTACGCACAATCGTTCTGGTAGTAACAACTTTGGGTTCATAGTTACCCCCTTTCCCCCATCCACCGTCTCCACCACATCTAGTGAGCGAGACGTTATACTCGTTAGACTACTACTGTATTATTATTATCATTATAACGTCCGACTTGATATAACGTCCATGGCTTTCCAAGTTGAGTCAAAATAGTGCTTTAAGAGTGCAGTATCACTTTTCTCAATTTGTCGGTTCACTGCACTTAGTGTTTACCTTTACAATTTAGCCTGGGCGACCTACTCAGCCTGTCGACAACGCCCAATTGAAAGTGACGCTCAGCCTCCTCGTCGAGGGCAGTTGTAGTCTGTATTCTACGGACCAAAAAACAAACAAACGTCGTAGTCTGTTCTCATCCTCTCGACCTTCTCCTAGTCCTACCGTCATTTCAATAATCGAGTTTTTTTATATGCGTGATTGAAGGACAGAAGTAGACAGATCCATTCGCACGCGCTCGCGCAGGAGTAACCATGTATGCTCGATATGAAACTTTTTAAAACAATTTCTTTTAGTTAAAAACAAAAACAGGAACTCACAACACGAATGAAATGGAACATTTTTCTTTTAATTAAAAACCTAGAACAGGAACTCACAAAACGAAATGAAATAAAACATTTTTCTTTTGATTAAAAACCTCGAACAGGAACTCACAAAACGCATGCAGCAAAAATGATTATGCCTTGAACCTAGTTTTCCTTGGGTCTCTAACAACGGGAAAACGGAAAAACTTGAATACCGTTAACACACAAAACTTGTGACACGTGTAGGGTAAATGAACATGCCTTGACAGTCGTTCACCATGCAAACTGCTGCATATGGGGATTGATATGACGTTATAACCGACATGGATGAGTGACGTTATAACTGGGTGACGTTATATCCGGTGACGTTATATCCGAGGTTAAAATAGTCTTGGAAAGAAGGAATTGAGCCGGGACCGGTGTTTGGGTGACGATATAACGGGGTGACGTTATATCCGGCGACGTTATAAACGAAGTAGACTGTACCACGAAGCACTACATTTATGCGTCTGTATTTTTATTTAGCGCATTTGTTAGTAGTGAATAACATGACGCAAGGTCTTCAATTATCGTCTAGTGTTACCGGCTCAGGTGATTCTACCCTTCCCCATGCACCCACACCCCCTTCCTTGTTCTCAATTGAAGTCGTAACCAGGAAGTAACACAATACAATTACTGCGGATCAAACGTTCTGTTGCAATCCATTGGGCGGCCTGGTGTAACTCGACTTTCTCTCCTTGAAACTGATAAGCTTTGAGGTTATGTTTGTTCTGTTGTCACTCATGTGAAACCATATGCGTTCTTGTCTAGCCACCTGCCCTCCATGCGTAAAGACTAAACATACTGACGGATATTGAGACATATAACACACAACCATGCACACATAAACACACACTGACGCACATTCACGTATATATACGCACGCACGCACATACACACACAAAAACTGCTCACTTATTAACACTGCTGTGGTTCCTGAAAATTCCGTTCAGATGTAGGGTGTTTTGATCTTTCATTCCCCCAATTTCTCTAATTATACCCAATCTCATCTCCACCAGTTATTAAATGTTGTGAACTAAACGTTTGAACACACCCCACTCACTAACCGCCTAAACTACACTCTATTGAGTGTTGTTATTCTATAACTTTCAAAAGTTGTATTCATTCTGACTAGTCCGATTAGCCTCATAATTATATGATTCAATATTATCCATGCAGCGATGACGCAGCTCATGCGTCTTTTCTTAGAACCATGTCATTCGTTTTGATCAGAGATATTTTGAGTTAGACTAAGCTGTACACACCTTGATGATACATAATACATACATCTCGTCGGTTTTTGATCATGGGATTCGTAGCATAATACCCCTGTCTAAAAACCCACAGATGTTCCGAAGAGGATGTTAAATTCGATCAGGTAGTGTTACGTAAGACAATGCTATTGTATAAGGTAGGTCCAGGTGGAGGGAGTTACCTATGATTGTGATTGTGTGTGTGTGTCGTGTGTGTGTGTGTGTGTACAAATGCCGTTTGAAATTGGAACCTGTGATTTTTCCTTACCTTTTTTCTAATGTTACGCACAGACAGACACATGGGCAGACACACAAACACACTCACACAAGCACACACACATATCAGCAAAAACACAACGATGATGATTTTTTTTCTGAAACTTTTCTGTGATACTCCATTTCTTTTACTTGGATTTATACATCAACCATGAAACTGACAATAATATTATTTTCCTGGTGAAACGTGAATTTAGAAGAGAAAAAAAAGAAGAAAAAACTTGGCGTGAAAAAAACACAAAAAACAATAACTAAAGGCTTAAGGGGGAAAAAAAATGTCAATGTGGTCCACGCCATTCACAAGTAATTTAAATATCTATTTTCTTCCATATGCAGAAGGAAATTGAACTGTACTGTACCAAAAATCAACCACAACTTATTCCACACCCGAACATAAATTAATGGCAATCCAAAAAGCCCATCCACAAAAGAATTACAAATAGCATATTGATTGCTAATCCACCCCTAACAAACTGCTCTACTACATGCAATGAACCATCTTGGGTTCAAAACCAAAGAAAAAGAAGCATACAACTTCCTGTATAGTGGAACCTGCCCTGGCGGCCACCTCTCAACATCACCCACCCTAAAGGATCCCCGACTGGGTTTCTTTCTCTCTGTATAATTCACCTTTTCATAGTGACTGCATGTCTATAACAACCACTTTTGTTCAGTACCTTGGTCACCATGGACAGGTTCTACTGCAATAGCAAACAGCAGGAACTGAATATAGCGTTCAACCAAAATTAACAACAATGCATAAGTGGAGAATGAATTCTTTCTTTCTTTCTTTATTTGGTGTTTAACGTCGATTTCAACCGTTCAAGGTTATATCGCGACGAGAAAAGGGGGGGGGGGGGGGGAAAGGGGGGGGGGGGGGGGGGGGGGGATGGGATAGAGCCACTTGTTAATTGTTTCTTGTCCACAAAAGCACTAATCAAAAAATTGCTCCAGGGGCTTGTAACGTAGTACAATATATGACCTTAATGGGAGAATGCAAGTTTCCAGTACAAAGGACTTAACATTTCTTACATACTGCTTGACTAAAATCTTTACAAACATTGACTATATTCTATACAAGAAACACTTAACAAGGGTAAAGGGAGAAACAGAATCCGTTAGTCGCCTCTTACGACATGCTGGGGAGCATCGGGTAAATTCTTCCCCCTAACCCGCGGGGGGGATGGAGAATGCCCCAAAATGTATTATTTTATTAATGAATTGCTCACTGTATTTTCTTTATAAATCTCCACCTCTCTTTCTAATTCAAAACACACACACACACACACACACACACACACACACACACACATTGAGTCTACATGTGATTTGTATATGAATACAATAATTATTTTTTGCAACTTATTTTAACAGCATCAATATTCACAATTTTCCCAAACATTCTAAATTTCACACAACAAAGAAGAGTCAACTCACTAAGGGGTAAAGAATTATTAGTCAAAGCCACAGTGCTCCCTCATTAAACAATTCAAATTACCATCCTAGCTCTGTCCTGGCTTTCACAAATAACAAGGGATGAGGCCATCCCTCCACTCTTATTTGACAAATAACAAGGGATAAGGCCATCCCTCCACTCTTATTTGACAAATAACAAGGGATAAGGCCATCCCTCCACTCTTATTTGACAAATAACAAGGGATAAGGCCATCCCTCCACTCTTATTTGACAAATAACAAGGGATAAGGCCATCCCTCCACTCTTATTTGACAAATAACAAGGGATAAGGCCATCCCTCCACTCTTATTTGACAAATAACAAGGGATAAGGCCATCCCTCCACTCTTATTTGACAAATAACAAGGGATGAGGCCATCCCTCCACTCTTATTTGACAAATAACAAAAGTGGACAGACTGGGTGCTTTCTGTGCAGAGTGGGAATTTTGTGATTAATTAATTTCTCAAAAGCTACAAGTGTCAATCTGTGAAACAGATTTAACAAAAACGTCCCAGAGAGCAGTCACTATGTTGATTTTCCATGTGTGTGCAAGTGGAAGGAATGTTCTTATCCCAAGTAAAAGCCTGGGCAGATCTGAGACAGTCAGCAGAACTGTTTTCATGGGAAGGACTGTGCCTTTATTTCAGAAACACTATTTCATTGACACAGAGTACCTCCCTGTCCCAGATGAACACAGTCAAAGCGGGCCCACAAAACCATGTACATGGATATTTGAGAGGTGTTAACCAACCTGGTAGTTATGACCAATAGCATGCACTAAAAAGGATAAAGTGAAGCATTGCAATGTGAACTGTTAAACACAACTCTCAAGAATTACGGGTTTTGCACACGAATGATGGTAACAGGTCTATGCCACATCTTCAGAAAGAATGTACGATACAAATCTTACTCCTGCCTTTTTTCTCCAATGTTTCAGTTAAACCATTCAATACAGAAATAAAATGGAGACAAGACAGAAAACTGAATTTGGCAGCAAAAGGGTACAGATGTAAATGACACATTTTTAGTCTCAATTGTCTTACAAACTCGGCAGGTAAATCTGCAATCCGTAAATGAATTAAAAAGAAAAGGAAGAAATCAATTCAGCGTAGTTTTATGTCTAGCACAGGACTGTTGTTATTTCTTCTTGTAAATAAAACTACAGGGGTGCCTGATATGAAAGGACGCCCATACGTGTCCCTACATTGTAGGTGGCCTGTCAAGACAGGTGCATTTTAGTAGAGTATAGACAATGGGACAATAGGTGTCCTTTCAAGGGAGGTTTCCTCTGATTGGAGGGGGCTTACATCAAAGGTACCACTGTATAGTAAAGCACTTATTCTCTATCTGACTAGTATTAAAGCTGAAGATGTCTGTACGTAACGGTTAGATATTTTTGGTCTTTGTTTAGTCATGTATAAAAAAAAAACCAGGCATTACCACCTGGCCAATATTAAAAAAATAACTCAAAAGTACAAGTACCTGTGTTTAAGGTAAAGTTCATATTCCTGGGCACCAGAGTAATACATGGAAAAACACTACCCAAGAATGGAATACATTATAATAAATAAAGGTACATGAACATGTATCACCACACAAAAGCTACTACTGAGTAAGCCATAACCAGGCCCCTTGATGAGTTACAACAAATGTTCTGTCCAACACTGTTTCAGGTTCATCCATGTTGATACAATTTAGAAAATATTTCTTATGACTGTAATTAAAATTATTTAAATCTTTGAAAAAAAAATGAAATAACTCTCTCTCTCTCTCTCTCTCTCTCTCTCTCTCTCTCTCTCTCTCTCTCTCTCTCTCTCTCTCTCTCTCCTCGTCTGAATCTCAAATGCATCCACACTTTGGAGTCTGCCATAATTATACTGTTACTCTTCACAATGTTGGACAGCTTTTTCAAAATGTTCTACACAAGAGACATCCCAACATGAATCCCTCCTATGATTATATGCTGTTTAGTAAAGCTGCAACAATGCTACAAGAAGTTAGTGTAAATGTCATGCAAAATCATGTGGCAAATTCCAGAGCTGCAAAAGAAAAGAAAAACAAGGCTGGTTAGAAAAAAAACCTCAAACAACATGCTATGGGCATTGAACTGATATCAAATCCATAGAAAAGTACTCCGGTAAAAAAAAAAAAACTCAAGATTTTGCTACACATTCTTCTAGGAGTGATGAGAATTTACAAGAAAGCTGTTAATAGTTCACAGCTTACAAATGTGGTTTTTTTTGTTTTGTTTTCTGTTTTTACAAATAAATCACTGAACTATTTACAAGCTGCAGTTAGAAAGTAAATCAAAACTGTCCTGGCTAGTATTCAGGTGACTCCACAAATCATGAATGATCCCAAAATAATCCACTACCTTCTGTGAAAGAAACTTCTACAGGATGAATGCTCTCCTTGTCTGAACAGATCTGGTACGAAGAGAGCATTTGAATGGTTACTGAAAGCCACACATTTGGTGCCTGGGGGCCCTGGGTTGGTAACAGTGGAAGGCCAAGAACTGCACTTCACAGCCTCTGTGACACTGGCTTTAGTCAAGTCTTGACAGATTTATTAAATCTGTTGGCCTTTAAAAGCAAGAGATGACTGCAGGTGTGATTAAAAAAAAGCACATCATAAATAAAACTGAGGATTTTACTCAAAGCAACTACATCTGCTGTATGAATACAGAACAATTCTGCATGAGTATACTAGATATGTAAAGAAAACAACAAATAAACTGCACAACCAACACTCCTCTAACATGTGTGCCCTTTTTCAAAGTTCATTTCTCGGCAAGTAATTCCATTTAGTCATAAATATCACAAAACTATTACATGAAATCAAGTCTATTCAATCAAACACATCCAAAACAATCTGTTTCTAGTTTTGAACAACCACCTTGGCAATGATAAATGACCCGATGTAATCTCATGGCCAGCCTTGGGGGGACTATAATCAAACAAACAATATTACACAAGTAAGGGAAGTGAAAAAGAATACACCCCTATGTAGCAATGATGCGATGTACTTGAAGAAGAAAATAAAAGCACTGTTTTGCCGTTTAATTTCTGCTGACACCAAACAAACAAACAAATCAGCACAGCAAAATGTCCCTTCATTTTCTTCTCTTCAAAAGTACTTCACATCTGCTACCAAAAGTGTTCTATTTCTTTTCCACAAACAAAACCTCAAATACTGGAATCTTTTAGAGCAGAACCTGTTATGAACAAAGGTGAAAACTGTAACTATAGCAACCAAGATATTTGTTTTGAGATTGTTTTTTTCCAAAATCTTTTATCAAAATGTAAAATTTTTAAATGTTACAAAGAAAGACAAATGAAAGATTGTCAGGAACTATGATAACTTAAATGTTTAGAAATTTAGCCTTCAAAAATCTCTCTTTATGAGGAATCATCATAGGCATGTGGCCACATAAAGGGTTTGAATATAAAATGATATAAACCTTTCATGCCCAGTTCAAGCTCATTTCTGTATTCAGTAAAGTCTTCAGCTGATATTCAACGCCGGATCAACAACAATCCATAAAAAATGGCTCTTGAAAGCCTTTTTAACCTCTCAGTATAGTACTTTCAATCAATGTTTGTCATAACAGGTTCCACGGTGAGTGTTTCAAGCAGGCAGGAAAGCACAGGGTCATTCTGTGCCAGAACACATTGTTCCTACTATGTGACTGAAACATCTTAGCAATTGGTCAAGTGCTTAAAGCATTGTCATCATTCAGGACTCCAGCTAAAAATGACAAAAATGCAGCAAAAAAAGTACTACCACAACAAAGCATGCTTTTAAATGCTAACAGGATTCTGAGGTGGGGTGGGGTGGGGGGGGGGGGGGGATTTAATCTCAAAATCTACCCAATGTGTTCTTGCGTTCTCCACACCAAACAACCCAAATATTTTTCACAACACAAATTTTCATTAAATCAAGGAAATACGTGGTCATCCCAACTAGCTAATATAGTCAAAATCGAAGGGTATGAACATCAAGACCTGGAAAGCTTAGTTTCTGGTGTGTTTTTTTAAATCAGGAAAAAGGAATAATAACTCACAAATTCACGGATTCCCATTAGATCTAGCATCCTTCATAACCAAATTTAGAGACAAAAACTGCACAGGAATTTTGAGAGAATCATTTATGTTAACTGGGATGAAAAAAAATAAACAAACTTAAAATGTTTTTCGTTGTAAAGTGATATAATGCCCACGATCTTCAAATATAAATAAAAACTCTATGCTGTTCCGCACTGTATAAAGTGCGTCAAAACAACATCATAAAATTTACCTCTGAAATCCATGCGGAATGAGCATTCAAGAAAAACAACATTACTATGGCAGCCTATCAGCAGTATGCAATGAAAACAAATCTTCGTTAACATGGCAACACCGAAGACACAGTCATGAGACCCTCTCATCTCAAAAGAAGATTCTACAAGCAAAACACAACAGGCGCCGTTCTAGAATACTGAGGCCTCAGACAATTCCGCTACCAATTCGCAAATGCTGATTTTAACTTTTCCTGTTCATCCCTTTGTGGCAGTACTTTGAATATAAAAATCACTTTGGAAGAACAACAAAGCTGAAATTTGCTGCCAAATCTATACCTATAATTTTCAGAGTGAGCAGCTCTGCTCAAAGGTGTTCTCAAAATCTTATATCTCATATCTGATCGCAAAATCGGCCTGTGAATGTTGAAAACGTGAAAGAGTGCATTGGTCTGTGTTGCTGTGTAGGTGCAGAATGATGTTGACAGGTAATCTGCCTTTAAACACAGAACATCTATCTTTCGCATGATTTGGTGCAAATGTCTTTATGTTCTAACTGGAGTCTTGGAGTCAGACAAGGAAGATGCCCCTGTCATATAGCTATTCCGTCTTGACCTTGTCCTGGGTCAGTCGCGGCTGGTCCACAAAGGTCGTTCCGAACAGCATCATCACTGCCATGGAGATGGCCAGGGCCGAGCCCCAAAACAGAACGTACATCAGCTGTTCACGTTGATCTTCTGCAAAAATGAAAACAAAATCTTTTGCTTTAAACTGGCAAGGATTATAAATCTTCTGCAAAATTTAAAACACAACATTAAATTTGCTTTCAAACTGCATGGATTTGGGGTCTTCTGCAAAAAGGAAAAACAAAATCTTTTGATTTGAACATGCATGGATTTGGGGTTTTCTTCAAAAATGGAAACAAAATCATTTGCTTTGAACCTGCCAGCATGTTAAATCTTATAAAAATTTATTTTAAAAAATTGTTTGCTTTTGAACCTGCACGGATTTGAGGTCTTCTGCAAAAATGAAAACAAAACCATTTTCTTTGAACCGGCATGGATTTTTTCAGTGATTTTTATCAAAAGTACTTTTCAATCTTGCGTTTTACCTTCTTTTTTTTTCTTAACTAACTTTGATAACAATGCACTATCTTTATTATGTGGGTGTCTTTCTCTTGCAGCCAATTCCTTTCACTCTCCCTACCCCTCCTTCTTTAAATCATGTCATATTACTCACCTCCGGGCATCAACAGGCTGATGATCAGCATTGCCATGGCGATCAGGCATATCACAGGAATCTAAAAAAATAAAAGTGAAAGTTTTCAAAAATGGCAAGAGAAAGAAGCTGACCAAAAATAAAAATCAACCAAAAATGAGTACCTGGTAGGCATTCATCACATTCAAACACTACACAAAGTTTACTCGATACTGTGACTCACTATTTACTCAGGTAAAAAAAAAACTTGAGGGAAAAGTATTTTGAGAGCAACCGAACCCAATCCTAGTATTTGAGTGCCCAAGGCAGAGCACTTGGTAACACTAGTTACAGTAAACAGTCTTTTTCTCTTTTTCCGAATATGACTGCCCTCACCCAAATTGTGCACACACTTACAGCATAGAATTTCCAGTCACGTTGGGTGGCAAGAGGAGACCGTACACTCAGTCCTTCTGTTTCCTCCACTATGTGGTTACCCAGGAACAAGTCTATGGCATCCTGCACACAAAACAAAAAAATAGCAATTTCTGATTGTGTGTGAAGGTGTGATGAATCATTTGGATATCCGAAACTGACAGACTGCTAACACTCCAAAATCAAGAATCTGATTTGCAACAAAACAATGCAATTTTATCGTTTATGAGGCACTTATTAACTCTGAAAGATCGCAGAGATAATGTTTGATTCACAATAGGATGCAACAGTATCACAAGAATGAAATCCATTTTTTTCTCAAAAATGGATTCTCATTTAACCCTTACACTGGTGCAATTCTGTAACACATGTTACATAGCCACTGGTGAATTAACAGAGAGAAAAATAAAGAAAAACGGTCATATAGGTTTTCGCATCCATGGGAGGTAATCGGAACCGACCAAACAGACTGAGCCAGTAGCGCGACATATGTCGTGACAACCAGGTGACAGTATACGTAATGTAGCGCGACATATGTCGCGACAACCAGCCTAAGGGTTAAACGTTGATCTCATCATTGACTTTATAATTTTCTACTTTTTTGATCTAATCTGGTGGGTTTAAAAAAAAATCATAGTCAAAGCGCTTAGCCTGACATAGTAAATCGCTCTGTAAAACACAGGCTTCAATTGCAGCTGAGCTGTTTGCGATGGTAATAGTCCTGTTACTATTATTCAGAAAGTAACTGTTGTTTTCGCTGTCATAGGTTTGGCCGTTTCGTGATAGGGTCTCTCCTCTTCTTCTTCTTCTTCGTTCATGGGCTTAGACTCCCATGTTCACTCATGTTTTTAGCACGAGTGGATTTTTACGTGTATGACCGTTTTTACCCCGCCCTTTAGGCAGCCATACGCCGCTTTCGGAGGAAGCATGCTGGGTATTTTCGTGTTTCTATAACCCACCGAACTCTGACATGGATTACAGGATCTTTTCCGTGCGCACTTGGTCTTGTGCTTGCGTGTGCACACGAAGGGAGTTAAGTCACTAGCAGGTCTGCACATAAGTTGACCTGGGAGATCGGAAAAATCTCCACTCTTAACCCACCAGGCGGCAGCGACCGGGATTCGAACTCACGACCTCCCGATTAGGAGGCCGACGTCTTACCACCATGCCACTGCGCCCGTCAAGGGTCTCTCCTCAAAAAGCAAGAAGAAATGTAAAGAAGAAAAAGAGGGAAAGAACTAACTGGAAAGAAAGAAAAGAGGAAATGTGACTAACTTGTCGTGAGCCATCCTGGAAGTTGTTCTTGACGTAGCGCACGGCAGAGTTCCACCCATCCATCAGCGCTCCCTTGATTGTGCGCTTCCCTGTCCTAGAAACAAAACAAAACGTCCCTGTCTGAGCGATCGAGAAGAAGAAGAGAAACAAAACAAAAGCAACAGTACAGTGGAACCCCCCTTTTAAGACCTCAAACAAATCTTAGAAAATCAGGTCTTAAAAAGGACGGAGTCTTAAAATAGGGGTAAATTTAGAGGTTTTGAACAGAAAATCTCAAAAAGCAAGGTCTTAAAAGGAAGGGAGGCTTATTGGGGGGTCTTAAAAGGGGGGTTCCACTGTGTTGAAAAAACATTACCGGAGAAAGCAACACATAAAAAGGGTGTCAATCAATCAATCAATATGAGGCTCATATCGCGCGTATTCCGAGGGTACAGTTCTAAGCGCAGGTTTTTTTTTTTTTTTTTTTTTTTTTTGGGGGGGACAAAACAATAACAATATCTTTCTTTTGCCCTCCTTTTTTGTGTGTGTGTGTGGTTGCTGTTTCTCAAAAATGGATTCTCATTTAAACGTTGATCTCATCACTGACTTTATAATTTTCTACTTTTTTTTATCTAATTTTTGGCTCACGAAGTGTAGCCTATGCGATCGTAACTTTGTCTGTCTGTGCGTTTGTGCGTGTGTGCGTGTGTATGTCTGTGGTAGAAACTTTAACATTTCCGAGTCTATGTGTGAGTGGTTATCCAAGACTATGGATAAAGCTCGCATAAGATTACGTCACGGTCAAAATCTTTGACGTCAATTAATGCATCATGACGGCATGCCTCCCTGTAGTCTTTCTCTCTCGCGTGGTGTGTGTGGTCTCGGTCATTGTTATTTTGAGAGGGCCGAGACTATTTGGCAGTCGTGTCCCTGTAAGTAGGCTACATGCAGACAGACAGATCTAGATCTAGTGTCTCTCTTTCTTGCACAGTGTCACCTAAGCTTACTGTGTGTGTGGGTGTGTATGTGTGACGGAGTGATTGAGTTTGTGTTACTGTTTGTCTATTTCTTACGTGAGCCTTGAAGGCTTCGCCTCTTGTTCTGAATACTTTTGAAAGTTTGAAGTTCTGGATCCGTTTTGAAGAATAATAAACAGATCACTATTTCTAACAGTTAAAATTACAAATAAATATACTAATGATAATAATAATAAGGGTTTATATGTGGCGCAAATCCTAACATAGTTCTAAGCGCCTTACAAAAATTAATAAACCTACATAAACAAACAAAGATAGAAAAAAGATTTTCTGTAAAAAGCAGATTATTACCGTGTAAAGTCGGTCTTGAGTGCACCAGTACCAGCATACTGCTTGGAAATTGCATCTGCGTTGTCTGCCCACACTGAAAATGCGGACAACTCCATATAATTATTGCTTGGTTGACGGCTTGATCAAAACAGATCTTGGATCCATGCCTTCGCCTTTGTGAAATACAATTTAATTATTCAGTCTCTCCTTCTCCTTCTCTCCCTTCTCCTCCTCTTCCATTGACCACTCAACATTAATTCAATGACAATCAATCTCTCACAGTTCTTCAAAACACAAGAAGTCAAAAAAGACAGAATAGGAAACACAAATGCCACACACAGTCTACTTCAAACGATAAAAATATAATATTATATGCTGTTTCCACTCAGAAACTTTTGTTGCTGATGTTAAAGTGTTCTGCTCTGAACCGTGATTTGCAGTTTAACATAAAAATATCTGTGAATGTGAAATGAAAATGGTAGGAAATTACGGTTTCTGAAGATGGTATCAAACTGTTTCTGATCAGCCAGTCTCTGTCCTGAATTCAGCACGTCCAGCCTCTGAAGAAAATCAATACCACATTCCTGTTCAAGTACATACGTGCAAGACATCTTTAAAACATGTTTGTAGTCTAACAGCAAAGACACTTAACATCATCCTCAGAACCTATCAACCTATCAGTTTTGAATCACTCATTATGAACCAAATTCACTTTAAGGAGAGTATGTAATCTCACACACAATACCAGTCGCTGAGAACAAATTTAAGAAAAACAAACAAATAAATTATTCGATTGCAGTTCTATCATATCATGCTCACTGTGTTTTTAAGATTTTCATTGTTCTTCTACTCGTAAAGGACTACAAGATGTAGCTAGATGTTCTTCTTTTTATCCCCCCCAGAGGAATTGATGAGTGTGGATGAGCCAAAAGATAATCTGGCCCCCCTTAAAAAAACGGTTGGGGGGGGGGGGGGGGGGCAGTTCCATTCATGAAACTCACAAGAAGCTGCTCCTCCAGTGTGGCCAGAGCAAGCATACTCTGTAGCACGTTGGTACGGTCCAGACAGTCCATGCAGTTGGTACGGAATACGCCGCACTGCTTCATCAGTACTGTGCCTTCTCTCGTCTGGTGGAAATACCTGCCAGCATAAAATTGTCAGTCAAAAGATAAGCAAGGTAAGTCATTGGAGACACACCAAACCCTTCACTATCTCTCTAGTGATTGTTGTAATGGACAGACATACACACAATCATGAGATAATTAACTGAAAAAGAAGTTTGCTCACTCATATGTAGATTGTTGTGGGAAAGGACAATGGTTTGCAAATAAGGAGAAAGATGAAATAATCAAATGGTTAAAGCTCCTGATACTAGCTATCCACTAACTTGATTATTTAAACGTCTCAATATATTATTCTAAAGCATCAAGCACAATGCAAGGCTATTTAAAGATTATAAAAATGTTTCTACACAGGTCAAAAGGTATGTGAGGAATAAACTAACTAGCAAACAAACACACAAACAAACACAAATTCCCATACAGCCTAGTAGAAGGCAAACAGAAGCTTGCCTGTCATAGGTCAAACTCTGTAGCTCAGAAAATGTTCATGACAACTCTGTAGCTCAGAAAATGTTCATGACAACTCTGTAGCTCAGAAAATGTTCATGACAACTCTGTGGCTCAGAAAATGTTCATGACAATTCTGTAGCTCAGAAAATGTTCATGACAACTCTGTAGCTCAGAAAATGTTCATGACAACTCTGTTACGCTGAACATTATTTTCTTTTCCACTTACTTTTCGTTTACTTTCATAGGATCCACAAAAGGCTACCTTCTGAGACATCAGCTTCCTGTTTCTGATCACTTAAAGTTAATCACACTTCGAAGACATCTTAAAAATCTCCTTTTGTTCTTTCTCCTCTTTGGTCTTTCTATGCAAAGTCATACAAGGGTTTTCCAAGTTTCTACAAATTAGTGCATGTACCAGAGTACATATCTGACTCACCCAAAACGCTTTCGGTCATTCTCCAGGCGGTCTATCAAGATGGATAGACGATCAAACCGCATCCCTTTGACTTCCTTGTGGAAGTCAAACGATTCATACCTGGGGAGAAAACAAAAACACATGAAACACAACTTGCTTTTGTCACAAATTGTTTTTGTGACACCTCTCAGAACATTGCAAAATATATTCCATAATTAGTTTGTAAATTCTGAGTAGCACATCTCAAGTACCACAGAAATTCATATCGAATACAGCTTTCTGTGAGAACACTTCTTATAAAATTTCAACAACTACAAAATTCTAGATAAGTGACCATTCTTGCCGGTTTACACAGTAGAATAGCATGACAAGAAGCAATCAGTCAAACAGAAACACATAAAGCAAGGAGAGAAAGATTGAGAGAGACCGCCATAAAAAAACAAGAGAGATGGAGGGATGTCTTACTTGATGTTTTTATTCTGTGCAAGATCCACAGTCTGTGCGAACATCTTTTCCATTTGGTGTTCACTCCCTTTGTGGTTCACCTGCACGCACCAGCAGAGTTAGCTCCCATTAAATGTTCAAGTACTGTATACACAAGCAGATAAGGCCAGAGAAGCCAGGGGCGGTGTGCAAGCGAAAGTGCCCCACTAGTGGGGAACAAGGTGATTTGTCATACTGGTGGGTCCGATCAAGTTAGGTACTTTACAGTTCACACCATCCCAGTCTACAAGTTAAAAACAAGAACAACAAACAAGCAAAAACAACAATAAAAAATGTTTAAAAACTCCACACGGACACACAGAACATAAAAAACAACTGGGGACTTTCTCTTGTTTCCCAAAATATCCACTGAAACTTGGTTTATGCAAGAGGAACCCCCTTTCACAATAGACCGGCCAAGATCTGTTACCTCCCTTGCAAAGGAAAACTTCTTTTTCTACCTCCATGAGTCAAAATGCAGGAGTAATTTTGTCTCTACACGTTCAGTGTGGCTATGTTAACCCCATTGTTTGCTACATAAGATGGTAATCCCTTAACCCTAATCTTTTTTTTTTTAATTATGGATTCTGAAAGAACAAAATAAACTTACCAAGTTCACAAGCACTTGGTAGCCGTAGTTGTAGATCTGGTCATCAAAATGTTTCTGGAATGCTTCTATCTGAAAAACATAAGACAAATATTCTTTGATAAAGTGACTTGTCTACACTTAACATTTTTTTTAAATAAAAGTATTTAGCAGACATGAGACCAGCAAATGTTCCAAAAGTAGGAAAGTAAGCCGGGGCCCAGGGGGTTCCAGGGGCAACGCCCCGGTAGGGAATGAATGTTAGAATTATAAAGGCCATTTTGGGGCCTCTCCTGATAGCAAAAAATTAGATCATGCCTTTTTAAAAAGCTATAAAAACCACAAGAATAATATGTTTTAGCCTGTCGTGATATAACCTTCGTGGTTGAAAACGTTAAACACCAAATAAAGAAAGAAATATTTTTAGAATTTTAAACAAAAGTGTAATTTATAACAATCACACACACACAAAACTTACTTGAAAACTTTCAGAACCAACACATTTTTTCCACTAAGTCCGTATTTCACCACGCAGTGGCCGTTGTCGCATGGGAATGGATATCTTGGCGATACTGTCGCCAATGAGCTGGCGCCTTTCTTTCTTGTTGATAATGATAGTCACTTCTTCTGACAGCCAGTTGGCTTTCCACTTTGTTTTTCACACTTTGGTCGTCGATCGTAAGAGCTTCCACAGCCGACAAAACAATACGGAATCCAGATGCCATGATGCTACCTTTTTCACCTTCGGCGTTTGGAGATCGGCAGCCAATCAAAACAACCCGCAAACCGCCATCGGTGAATAATTAGGCCTAGGCGATAATCGTCGGAGATCTTTCTTTCTTTCTTTATTTGGTGTTTAACGTCGTTTTCAACCACGAAGGTTATATCGCGACGTCGGAGATCGACAGCCAATCAAACGCGACCCATGATACTGCTATGGGTTCACGCGAGTGCTGGGGTGCGAATGCACTGACTTCAGACGCACACAGCTTCAGCTGAACGGTTCATACCACCCCCCCCCCCTTTTTTTCTCAACGAATTTGCATCGATCTCAAGAATGGTCTGTGAGCTAAGGAAAATATCGGAATTCCGATAAAATTCGGACCAGTCCCATGTCTGATTTAGAAGAAGTGCCACCGATTTTATTTGACGTTTGCAATCATGAAAACAAATAAACTTCTTTTAATTCAAAACCTTTGCCGATATGTTGGCAGAACTGCCAAGCTTGTTCACGGCATGGATAGAAAAAGCCACAGACAGCATTAACACTTTCTACCCCACCTATGTTGACCCTTTTTTTTTTTAGCCGAGACCAGCTGTGCTGCAGAAAGTCACTCAGAATGGTAGTAACTGTGTATCAACACGCTAGAATGCAGGCGTTAGATGGACGTTACAGGGAGCGACTGAAGCTAACAGTTTGAGCAGATATATCCGTACCTGGTCAGATAGAGCCATATGAGTGGGTACGGATATATCCGTACCTGCGAGACAATGAGTTAAACTCCCAAAAAATATCTATGGCCATTTGGACAAATTTGCTGAAAAGAAAAGAAAATTCTAACAACATCCCTCAGTGATTTTTTTAATTAACTAATGTGCAAGCATGCTTAAACAAAAACAAACAAAACCAGAGACAAGACAAAAGACAAGAAACAAACACTTACATGGCTTGTGTTTAGGATGGTGGGACCGGGTAACCTTTTCAGGTTAGCACACTGTGACCAGAACAAAGGAATGGAGCCACGTGTCTGAAAGCAAAACAGACGGAAAACAATTAAAAAAATATGAAGCAAAAAAAACACAAATAAAAACAACAACACATTTTTTGTCTTCCAAAGTAATGTGTACACACAAAAAACATATCTTTACAATTTTCACAGGTAAAAAAATCTACCTTAAAATAACACTTTAAAATGAAAAAACAAAGGAATCAAATGTCGAAAAGTAAACACTTTGGAGGTCCAAGCGTCTCCAAAGAATGGATGGCCAACAAACGTATTCTGTCTGTAAACAGTTACTTTAACTCCAATTTGAAAGCTGATTAAAAAAAAAAAGAAGATTTTTGGCAATCTTAAAAAAAAGTAGAGTGTCACTTTGTGAGCCTCCTGACCTGGACAAAAGAGCAGCGGTGTCCATCATATTGCACAATCTGCTCCGTCTCCACAAAGTTTGCCACCTGCCCCTCCAAGTCCACGCCTCGCACGTTGAACCGTGTCCCCGCCCTGAACACGCAGCGGCGCGATATCAAGATGTAGTCAAAAGACTTTCCGTTGATCTGGCATGACGAAATTTCGATGACTTGTGATTTGTCAAGGCAAATATCACTGAATGAAAAATAACTCAAGAATCTTGAAACAAACATGCTACTTCAGAAAATGTGAACATGATGTTCATTTTGAAAAGGTCAAACTCCTTTTGCAATGGATACTTTGAGTGAACTATTTTCAAGCTAACAATGCACACTCTTCAACCTAAATTGTTTAATGATATGAAACTCAACAAGAATGAAACAGCCTGAGTGCAAAAGGATACAGCCTAGAACAACAGGCAGGCAGTACTGGCCAAGTTCAGCTTGCTGTGTCAGCTCTTTCAGAACATGCCCATTCCACACAAACCTCTGGTCTGCCTGAAATTCAAAAGTACATGTATGTGAAAATGTGTCATTCTTTTTATGCACGCACGCACACACATTCACACACATTCACACACACACACACTCTCTCTCAAATGCAGGCAGACATGCACAGACACATGCCCACTCTGTCATCACTCAACCTGACCCTACCCACAACCACTGCTTTACCCAGTCCCATCCGCCCATTTCTGCAGCACAAGCACTTGAGCAGTATTGTTCTTAGACTCAGAGGTCAATTAGACTCGGACTAAAAATATGTACTGGCCTAAAAATTCTAGTCTACAAAAAAAAGTAAGTTCAGAAGGCCTCCTATATGTAAAAACTATCGTTCGACCAGCCACGGGTCAGACCAACGCGCCAGATCATCAGTGACCAAACAACACTGCACGACCCAAACTCACCCTCTCATGCAGAGCGAGAGAATTGAAGTCCGGACTTGTGTTGTGAAGCCGCTGCAGTGTGTGTGTGAGATCAAATGTTGGGCTGAAGTAAAATGATTCTGTCTTCAGCATCATCTCCACAAGGCTCAGGTACACCCGGTTCAGGCTGTTCTGAAATGGTCATAAGCTAGTGTTAGGACAGAGGTTAAAGTATACATGTATGCAAGTTAACTTACACCGAGTCAGACACACAAAAAGATACTCTCCCTCACCATGGAATCAGGATGCATAAACGAAGGCGCACTCTATTTTGCAACATACATCTTCAGCTTCGTAGGTTAGAGACACACCTCTTCCAGAAGTAGCATTGTAACATGAACTAGAGTATTCTTAAACCCTTTTTTTTAACTGCTTCAAGCACACAAAAAGCATAATCTCAGTTTTTTCCCTTCTTAGTATCTCACTCACTGACTCAGTTATTTCCTTCAACTTAACTTATTGGTCCTTGCAAACCCTCTTCCACACACACACACACACACACACACACACACACACACACACACAAACACACAGGGGAATGTACCTGGGATTCTGTGAGATGTGTAGTAGTCCGCTTGTAGGAATGCATCTCTGTGTCGGTTACACGCCATATCGTGTGACCCATCACCTCTCCCACCTTTTCACGTTTGGTGATCACAATCAGGTAAGGACCTACAAGCATGCAATAACACATAAACTGATATAGTTGCTGTAGACTTCATTTCTTTTCCATCATAGGTGTTCTTTATCACAAAAATCTCAAAAAAAGTTTTGAGAACAATGGATTTAGTGCTTTTTGCCAGTGCATGCAACTACATGGATGTTTAGTTTTGTCTGCACATATATGCATACAGGGATGTATATTAAACACAGACCAATATACTGTTGATTCATGAGTAACAAGCAAACCTGTCCCCTCGACCACATCTCTGTAACAACTACCTACCCATAATGACCTCCCAAAACAAGGCCAAACTATTTTTTTCTGTACGATTCACGTACCTTTCTAGGGACCACCTGTCTATAGCGACCATTTTTGGCTGATCCTTTGAGTGGTTGTTATAGACAGGTTTGACTGTATTGTTCTGAAGCTTTTGATTTTGCTGCAAGGAAGGTTTCTAAATACAGTGTGTGTGCACAAATTGGCTTTTAAACAACATCCTGTAAGTATGCAAATCACACAAGTTGCCCTCAATTTGTTAAGAAGAATTTACATGGGACATCTTTTGGACAAAGTACTGACAGTGATACTGTAACTGGGCAAAACAGAGAAAGAGTGTTAAAAATCTGTCCATCTCCGAAATTGTCCTGTTCATATTAAATACATGTATAATATATATACTAGTCCCTCTCTTTTCCCTATTTGGAAATGTCTGCTGAAACTGCATCTTCAAAGAGGTGTCTTAAAATAGAGTTAGATTAAGAGATGGTATAAAGAAATAAAAAATCTCATAAACAAGAATTTCAAAGAGAAGAGGGTTGTAAATAGGTGGTCTCAAATGGAGGTAGAGCCTATGTATCCCATACTTCCACATAAAATATATAAAGAGTGAAAATTCTTACCTGCCACAAGCCTGATGATTCCCATGATTCCATAGATTTGCTTGGTAATTGCTGAAGCTGGAATCTGTCCTTCATTAGCTAGAACAAACACAATTGCTGGCGTGAAAATAACTTATCTTTCAGGTGTGTGACTGTGAGCGATGTGTGTGTGTGGTGTGTATAGGTTGTACCAACAAATCATGCATTTAATGAAAATCAGCCAATGAGTATTAGGAGTGGTTTTTCAAAAATATTTTGTAAAA
>NC_090245.1:26655582-26815582 GCF_037325665.1 Littorina saxatilis | reverse complement strand
GTTCATTTTGATCATACTTAAATCTGTGAAAGAGTAGACACATTTGTATTTCTGAAAGAATTAACAATGTGATCAACTGAAAGTATGGCATTTTATCTGAGGCAGTGCGGTACAGAAGCAGAAAATCTTGCAGTTGCTTCCGTATTCGATAAGATCAATTCGCACAACTGTCCTTATTTCTACCGGTGAGAGTTATCTTTAGGTTTAGGTTGACCAAGCGATCAGGTCCTAAGTGTTCCAGATAAGTTAAAGGAGGGAAGGTCATGTCCTAAGAGGGGTCAAGAGGCCCTTTGAACAGATTTTTCTTCAGTGTAGCTTGTCCTGAGATAACCTCTATCTGTTAACATACAGTGGAGCCCCCCTTTTAAGACCCTCCATTTTAAGACCCTCCTTTCTTAGACTTTCTGTTCTTATGATTTCTATTTTCCCCCTTTTTATTAAGATTTAAGGTGGTCGTCTACATTTTTGCTTTTTTTTCAATAATCTTATGGTTAGATTTTGATACAAAATTATGTCAAATGATGAATGAACCATGGGGAAAAAAGTTACAGAAAAAAATATATGTAAAAGATTTTATTTTTGGGTAGTGTGACTCACGCTTCCAATATTTAGTTTTCTGTTTGCTGAGAACATGTGCTTTGCCTAAAAATACTGACCAATCAAATTCATGTCACTATGCTAATAGCCACGCCCAAACAAGTGCAGCAACAGTTTGACACTGGAGCGCTGTCCACGCTTTTTTTTAAACGCACGAAATGCACGGGATTTGAGAGGAGTTTTGCGCTTGGCATTTTCCAAATAAGGATATCCTACTATGAGTACTACGCTGGAATACTACAATGAATTTTCAAACGGCTACACTGGCTTCGTCTTTCCTGATCGAAAGGGGGTGTATGAATTGTTGATATTTGTAGATAATAGACTCTGCATTTTAATGGTCAAATGGCGATTTCGGTATAAAAATGTAGACAAGGACCTTTAAGGCTCCCTTCTTTTAAGGCCTGATTTTCTCAGATTTTTTGAGGTCTTAAATGGGGGTTCCACTGTAGTTGAACATGAAAGTGCCCCAGGCAGTTTTTTTTCTTGCACTTCAAACAAAAAAACACCTGTATTTTGGAATTATGAAAGGCCATACAAATCAATTTTGCAGTGGGAATGATGCTGCCTTACTTTTTTACTTACTGGAAGTCAAAGTACACATGTAAACTTTAAAAATTATATAATTTTTTCTGCCTATAAACAGCAACTTAAAGAAGGCGCAGGAGGTAACTGGTTAGATTTTATATATATTTCTTTATAATGCATTTGAAAGTACGATCATTGAGAATGTTCTCTTGGTAAAGGTTCATATATACCATAAAATCCCTAGCAAACGCCCACCCCCCACTTTTGGCCAAAAGTTGTGCAGAGGGGTCACTACCTAGTAAACGCCCACCCCGGTTTTTTGTTTTTTAAATTAGTTTTAAGACGGTCGGCCTCCTTTATCTACGATATGTGCACATTCATAATGATTGTGTGCGTGTATATGTGTGTGTGTGTGTGTGTAAAAGTGAACAATTTACGTCTCATTAACAAAGAAAACATGTATTCTTACACAAACTGTTACCCTAAAAGCCACGCATCTCCACACTTTTTGGGCATCGTTTTGTGAGAAAAGCTTGTATCAACATTCATTGAAGCGTGACGGCTTCATCTGACCACGAATTCTCAATTTCTTACCAGAAACCCACTTCTGGCATCACAAAGATTCATAAAATATTGGAATTTGATTTTGTGATTTTTTAATTCAGTTCTTTTCGTTTTTCTCAAAACAACAAAAATGACGATACGAGGTTTGGTTTGAACACCGACGTAACGTTCAACCATGCCGAAGCAGACATCCTATACAGTGACATACAAACTGAAAGCCCTGAGATATCTTGAAAACGAAGCTGCAGGCTATGTTTCGGTATGTGCCCGCGAGTTTTCTGTTGACAAAAAAAGAATGAGGGAGTGGAGGGAACACAGAGACATAACAAAACAGCAATACGGGAAAGAAAAGGAAAAACGAAAGTTGTCACTTAGATCTCAAGAAGTTGACCAAGGTGTGATGAAATACTTGGCAGAGGATTTCTAAACAAGAGAAGAAACTGAATTGTGCTGAACTTATTCTAAGAATGAGAAGAATCAAGGTCACGTGTGTTCTTCTTTTTTTTTCTTTTTTTATATCACAGAATGTTGATCTTTATTTGTTTAAACAAGCGGTGTGTTTATTTTTCATTAGAATTGCATAAATCACATGGTTGTATTTTTTTTTCTCGTGAAAATGTGATGACACTTTATCTTGCAAAGGGGTGTATACCTAGCAAACGCCCACCCCCTACTTTTACCCGAAATCTGTGCGGAGGGGAGGTGGGCGTTTGCTAGGGATTTTACGGTATATATATGTAGATGTGTTTTATTTTTTAATTTCGCTTTTTTTTTTCTAACGAAAACGTTTCCTAATCATTAGAATTTGCATATTTTCTGATTCTTCTTTTATCATAAATAAAATTCATTTCTTTCAGTACTTGTACATGTACAGTGGAACCCCCCTTTTAAGACTCCCTCCTTTTTAAGACCTTGGTTTTTGAGATTTTCTGGTCATAACATCTGTGAATTTACCTCCATTTTAAGACCTGATTTTCTCAAATTTTGGAGGTCTTAAAAAGGGGGTTCCACTGTATAACATTAAATATTTTATTTGAAATGCACAGGCAATACATGGTGCTGGTGCCAAGAAGGGTCCGACCTAACCAAGTGATTCAAGCCTTCGTGTCAATCCTGCGCATGGAGTACGACAGCGAGTTTGTCAACGTGCGCATTTCCATCGTCAGGGATAATGTGGAATACACTGGTGCCAGTCTCCGCTTTGATCGCGCGTCCAGCAGATTGATGCAGCTGCAGGTTTGTCAACTGCGCTTTATAATATTAATAATAATGAACACTTATTAATCGCCCCTTCTCACTGGAGCTAACGGCGATTTACAAAAGCAAACAGTACACACACATACTTAATAAATTGCAGTCATGTGAATAAGCCTACTAGTGGGGCTCCTATGTTGCAAAATCATTCAAATCATGCAACAAACACCAAATTAAGCAAATATGAAGAGTTTTATGTGCTTAACAAAACCTGATACAGAGCCATCGCGAAAAATAAAAAAATGGGTAGTTTTTAAACAATTTTTCAAAATGGCCGCCAGTGTAAACGGTTGGGTATGTTAGGCATATTTCACTTCATGTGATTAACAGCAAATTTGGCGTAAATGGACATTTGCTTTTGCTTAACAAAACCTGATACAGAGCCACCGTGAAAAAATTAAGAAATCAGTAGTTTTTTTACAATTTTCAAAATGGCCGCCAATAAAAGGGTATTTAGGCATTTTTGATGCTACAAGACATTCTCTTGCAATAGAAACTAACACAAACACATTTTTAAACAAAACAATACATGTATTGTTGGTGCAGAGAATGATTGGACGGTGTGGGTGGCAGGGTTGAAGAATTTGTGGATTACCTAAACTGTGCAAAAATAAATATATTGCACCAATTTTCATACCAAAACGAAAACATTCATTCCTGTGCTGTTATATTCAATGTATGCTATTGAGGGCACTCAACTTGGCTAACTGGAACACTTTTAAGATAAAAGGTGGCCTTTACATGGGTTATTTGACCGCCGCCCAAATAAGGATACCCCCAAAATAAAACTGATAAAAATGTAATGTATCAACTCAAAAGTCGACTAAAATTCATAATCGCTGTATTTCGAAAACGTTGACTGTTCTCATGTGTTTACACAACTAGCACATTCCGGCAAGTGTCTATACTCAAAAGAAACTTTGGCAGTACTTGAAACAACCATCTGTCATATATACATGCGAAGTCAAAAATATGTGGGATGTAAGTCAACAAACCTGTGGCAGTTTTTAAAATATTATTTCGTGAAGATTTGAAAGTGTACTCAAACGGTTGAACTACGCCTCGTGCGTAGACACACATTCCTGAAAGTTTCAACGCAACCCACTTGGTCATTGCTAAAATACATGGATTTTAGTTGACTTGGGTATCCCTCAAATTTGACACATAAACATCTCATCCGTGAGATCGACACATACATCAGTAAGTACAATGGCACAACACTAGAAATATGCAAGATGGCGAAATAAAACAACCTGTTCTGGATGGATAATCAAGTTGACTTTCTCTTCGTATACAACAGTGACCCAGTTGTGCCTCAGGAATTGTCGTCGGCTTTTTAAAAGGTACCCGAAGTTTTTGTCACATCTCTAGCTCTTTGTCACGTCTAGGGTATCCTTATTTTGACGGCGTAAATGATGATGTTAAAAAAAAATGTGCCAGATAGCGAAGATGCGAGCCTTTAATGGCATAGACAGTTTGAATAAAATGACACAGGAATAAAAGTTTGAGTTGGGGTATGAAAATGGGTGCAATAATATTTTTGCACAGTTTAGATGCTGACAGTTTTCACAGGCATGCAAGCACATTTGCAGAGAGCTGTGCTCTGCAGTCCTTCTTAGCAGCATTTGCAGCGTTTTGTTGTACAGCTCTTCTTGCAGGCACACCTCATGAGTTCTCGGCACACGCTGGATACCCCTTGAAAGCTCGTCCAGAATGACTCCCACTTTCCAGCCTTGAACTGCCAGCCCACAGAGTTTGGAAGTCTAATAGGTAGATGGCTCTTCTCAATCTCATGTCCTGCAGCAGCACCTCACTTGTAAGGGGATTATGGTCAATTTGGCAGCTCTTTTTACTGAAGAGGTACCGTCTAGCACTGTTTACACCCAGTACGTTGCTGGTTTTGTCCTACAAATGTACACCAAAAAGCTCTTGTGCTGCCCTGTCAGTGGTACTCAGCTTACAAAGAGGAGCAGACAACCTGAAGAAAGTTTGAGTGACGTCTTCAAATGCTTGCCATACTTCCCAAGCCTTCTGATTCCCCAATACCATTGAAGAACGACATAGTGCCACAGCCTGTAAGGCTATGCAAAATGGGCAGACAGGGTGACTTCTCTTGGCCAATGGCTTTGGCAATGTGGCGATACACTTCACGAGCAGAAAAAAACGCAACACAGCTGGAATGAGAAGCAGACTGTCTGGCCTCCTCTACATCCATGGTGCAGGAAATCAGCCTGTGGTACCCTTCACACAAAAGATGAAAAGTGACATTTTTATTTGAATGTATTTGAATAATGTTTACTATCTCAGAGAGTCGGTCAAAGCCGGGTTAGCAAGTCTTCACACAACAGACCAAAATGAAAGAAAATTGTATTTCATGAATTCGTATAATTCTTACTGTTTCAGGTTAAAAAACAAACAAACACAGTTTCC
Source organism: Littorina saxatilis (assembly GCF_037325665.1). NCBI lineage: Eukaryota > Metazoa > Mollusca > Gastropoda > Littorinimorpha > Littorinidae > Littorina > Littorina saxatilis. Next base: position 26,810,209 of record NC_090245.1, on the reverse strand, counting down.
AGTGACCCAACTGATTCTGGAATCTTTCTGACCGCTACATTTATTCGCTTCAAACAGTCGCTAACAGAATGTTGACCATAGTGAGGGTTCGTACGTTAAACCCATCAAATTCACAGAGGTCGCTTACAAATGATGTGCAAACATGTTCCAATTAATACAAATAAAATAAAAAAATCTTACTGTTAAGATGTATTAGGTAACAAACCTTGATACAGTAGTACTAGTGAAATCGGCTCCCTTCTGTGGCACCGGAATAAATGCAGAACGCTTGTTCCCAGGAACCGGCATGTGGTGTAACTCTTGTATATATCCTGTAAAAATAAAATTCACACCAATGCACGGTCAACTTAAAATAAGCAAAAGGATGAGAAACAAGCAACAAACCAAAATTGTAAAACTCAAAGAGCGGTACCTCTTCATTTTTCAAAACCACTTATCTCATTTGATTAGCATACACTGTATGCTTTTGTCTGTTACCTACCGTCTTTGAAAGTTTGATCACAACACTGTAAAGACATGGGGAGTAGAGTGTTTTTATCTCCAGCTGGTCATCCTACTATCTGGCCTACCCTCACTCAGTTTTTGACTCTACCCCTCCCCACCTTATGGAAGTCCTTAACGTAGGCAGGACTAATCATTTATCATACCATGAACAATCTCTTTCTCCTCGCCTTTTATTCAAAGTTCGTTTAATCTGTTTAAAATCACCAGCGTGGCGATCATGATTTCCTTACTTGTAATCAACAGATAGATCTAGATCTATCAGCATCACAATCCAGCTGATGAGCTATTGCAAGATTACTCTGCATTTCAGCGCTTCACCCGATGAATAACAGACCCCAGGGGAGAATTAAACAGTAAAATGATGTGACATTGGTGAATGGATGCGTATTCTTGAAAACTTACCTTCAGAAACGTTGTTTTCGCTCAAATCAAAACACGCAATGTTGCGGAGGCCGCCATCTTGAATTTTCATGCTGCGGATATATAAAATTCTAAAAACGATCAAATTAAATACCAGAACACAAAAATACCCATAAGAGTATTTATGTCATGCATGTGTTATCAGCAGACAACTTCTGGTGCATGGTAAACCATTGAATTTTACATTTGCTGAGTTGGGAATATTTACTGCTGAGCGCTTTTGGTACGAATTTCGTCTGCTGTAAATGCAGCCTTTTATTCCCTATCAAAGACAAAAAAACCGATTTCTGAAGTGGCTCTGTATCTGAAATCCCTTAAATAATTATAAGGAACAATACCACAAAGTATGATGTTTGTTGCAAGATGTGAATGATTTATGAGTGCGTCTGCAACATACGAGCCCCGCTATACTGTGTAACAGACTATCCATGCAACATAACACTTATGGTTTAAGACATCATGTTTGTATTTGTCTGTGTGCAAGAAAAGCCCATTCTAGCAGTAGCAGCTTAAATGTAGACCCTTCTTTTTGGTGTTCTTATAGATACAACTATTCAGTCTGAGGCGTAGCAGCTTTTTTTTAAAGCATTTAAGGGGATTTGGTGAAAAGAAAAGTTGCTCACAATATGATTGGCTCTGTTGATATGTCTTCACAGATGCTATGTAATTGTAAGTTTTGGTAAGCTCATTTTTATCTTTGGCTCATAATCGTTTTGCTAATTTTGTATGCTCCTTTTTTCAGATGCCTTCAAACGCTCAGTTTGGAAACTACCGCCTGCGTGTTGAGGGAACCCTAGACAAGGAAAACACAGGCAACATTTTTCAGAATGAGACAGACATTGAATTCAGTGCCAAGCAGGCCTCCCTCTTCATTCAGATGAGTCAGCCTATCTACCGCCAGGAACAGACAGGTATAGCTGATGACTTTTTTTAATTATCTTTTCACCTCTCTTTTTATCTTCAGCTGTCTCTCCCCCTCTCATCCCACCCTTCCTTGGGTCACCCCTGCCACCCTCTTCCACCTTCTCTGTGTGTTTGTCCTTCTCTGTTTCTCTCTCTCTCTCTCTCTCTCTCTCTCTCTCTCTCTCTCTCTCTCTCTTATCTATTATCTTATGCTTATCTATTACCCTTGATAATAAAGATTTTGTCTTGTCTTGTCTCTCTCTCTCTCTCTCTCTCTTTCTCTCTCTCTCTCTCTCTCTCTCTCTCTCTCTCTCTCTCTCTCTCTCTCTCTTTCCACTTTCATCTAATCCTTTTGATTTTGTCAGAGATTAATTTTGTGCATGAGGTTGATTTTGTGAATAACATTTATTTTCTCTTAACAGTGAACTTCCGAGTCGTTCCAATCCAACCCAACATGATGCCAAACTATGGCAGTATGACCATCTACGTTGAGGTAAGTTTTAGTGTGTGTCTGTTTTTGAAAATAATTTTAAAAAACACACAAAAAAACACCACAGTACGGAAATAAAACAAAAAAGAACGAAAATGATGTAACCCGAGCAATCCCACAAAATCCTGAAACAAAATCTTTTAAAGCATTTTGACAAACACACCACATAGCTTGATTGAAGAAAATGAATCGTATAATGACTAGTTAATATATTTAAAAATATTTTATGTATTTTGAAATAGTTTTGTCTGGTTCTTAGGCTTTGTCAGGTAAATATTTGCTAGGTACCAGCTCCATATGTGGCTAGGGTAACAAAAGAAGGGTGAAAAAGGTTTTTACTATTTTCAATTCAATAATACAGTAGAATTAAGTTAGCGGTGGCATAAGCACCTTTTCACAGACACTCAATATCATTTGCAGGATCCCACAGGTATTCCTGTGCGACGTTGGCTTGGTCTTCAAACCAATGCTGGAGGTAAGTCCAGATGAACTCCCCTTTTAAGATCTCAACAAATCTGAGTAAATCAGGTCTTAAAAGGGAGGGAATCTTTAAATGGAGGTGAATTTACACAGGTTATGAACAAAAAATCTGAAAAAGCTCAGTCTTATTAAGAGGGGAGGGGGTGGGGGGCTTAAATGGGGGATTCCACTGTACATGAGCTGGCATGAAATTGTCAGTGCTCCAGAAATTACCAGACTGTATGATTTTGCATCCTTTTTTCAACAATGATAAGGGGGGGGGGGGGGGCTGTTTTCAAGATTTTTGGGCTTTTTGAAATTGTTTTTATGTATTTAGTATTTTTTGCAATTTCATGATCAGATTTTATATTACAGTTTTGATTTCTCTTGTTTGCTTTAGCAATTGCTGGAATGGCTCATGCACCTGGATATGTATCATGTTTAGTGTGAAAAATGCGTATTAATGATAAGTAAACACATTGCTTTGGGGAGAAGGGGTCTTCAACATACCTTTCACTTCTTTATACTCTTTCCATCGTTATAATTAAACTTTTCAAGAATATGTTTGCACCCGTTTCTCCTTTGAATTAAATCAAAATCACAAGTAAATAAAAAGATCCAGCCCATTTTGATCCATGTCAATGTGTCCCAGAAGCACGATGAGTAATCAAATTTGTGTTGACAGTGTGTTTTGTCACAATTACCCAGCACATAGTCTTAAATTACCATTTGTTTCAGGTTTTGTCAGCCAGAAATTTGAATTAGCTGACCAGCCAAACTTCGGTACATGGAATATCAGAGTGGATGCTTTCGTGAGTATCGCCTGCTAATATATCTTTGATATTTATTTTCTTTTTAGATAGAGCTTTTTTGTTTAACTGTGGGTGTATTAATTTATAAAATGTTGCTTAACTTAGTGGGTTTTAATTTAAGGAGATGCTAGGAGAGTCATGCTGTAGTGAGTTGCATTTACTTTATATCTTTTTCCCTGTAACTGTATCATCATTTCATTAAAAGTCAAGGATGCATGTGTGTGATGATGAATTGAGTAAAAAAGCACTCTTGACAGGAGTGTAGCATGTTGCTCTGTTTAACACTTTCGCGACGGGAGGTGACTATATTAGTAATAGCGCTGCAACGCCCACGGACGGGAAGTGACTATTTTAGTATTAGACATACAAGGTACACGACTCGTGATTGCTTCCCGGTTTTTGAAGCTTGCAGTAAATTGAGTTGTTTCCCTTGACGCACTTGGTGTGCCCTTCCGCCATATGTAAAATTAGCCTGATTTGTGTGGTTTTTTCGAGAAAAAAAATGAATCGAAGGCGAGCCTTGTCACGGGAGGAGATTCTCCGGATGTTGGATCTTGAGGACCCTGTAGATCATGATTCCGACGTGTTGTTTTCGCCTCAAGAAAGCGATAATAGCAGTGATATTGAGGAAGAAACAGTCTTGTTGTTGCTGCTAGTATGAGTCGGCAAACTACACGTCTTAGGGTGGTACTGCATGAATCTTCGAATGTGTAGTTGCAAGGGGGGCGTGGAAGCACTGATAACAATGGATGGCTGGAGCCTAATCCTTTTGGAAATGTTCATAGGTGTACAGTTGGGACTTTGTTGTGAAAATGTGACTTATATTCAATATGGATTACCTAGACATCATTTGGTGAGTGTCACAGTTTTGTTTCATTTGAGTCAGGATGCTGTGAGTGAATGCGGGATTTGCTTGTTTTTTTCTTTGTACTGTCTCCTTATTTCTGTGTAGAATTTTAACAATATTTCAGCTAATTCATAGGTTTTACACCTTGTTTGGTTATAAAATTATTTATAATACTTTCTGTTAAAAAATAACTTAAAAAAGCAGTGGAAAAGAAAACACACACAAAAAAACGTTAAAAAACACAAATTATCCCCCTTTCACCCCCCCTTTGCTAAAACAAATCGCGTGACAAACTTATAAATAGCACGACTGAACTGGGCATCCATTTTTTAATTAGTACACAAAATTTGGTGGTGATTGGACTTAATTCAAGCTTGCTAGACAGATTTCTTTACAGTTACTGTTTTTTGGGAAGTTTCTTGGTGGCAAGCTTGGGCAGGCAGGACGTTAACGCCGTGGCAATGCTAGTCACAATAGTGTTAAACGCAAGGGGAACTGACAAGGTTATTTAAAGGAAAAAAAAAATGTACACCACTTCCTTACATGTTATTTGTGACATAGGTTAAACAAAAACAACAAACAAACAAAAATATAAATGTGTATTGTTAAGTGCTAGTCTGTACCTCTTGTGTTATTTCTTCAACAGGGCCACACATACAGACAGCCCTTCCAGGTGGAAGACTTTTGTAAGTATTTAATTTTGTCTACATTTCTTTAATGGATAATATACATTTTCTGGCTGACTAATTTTTGTTGTAACGGTTACATGTTCACCAAATTGCTTGACCAATCTTTTTCCAGCCCAAGAACACTAGAAAAAAATGATTTTAGTTGTACTTGTAGTTTTGGTTTCTACCTTTTTTCTAGTTTTTAAATGTAGGTTTATATGTTTCACCGTCAAGCTTTATTTACGAGGATACGATTTCATGTGGATTTCAGGGGAACCTCGCTTTGACGTGAATGTAACAGTGCCGCCATACCTTCTGGAAAACTCAACTACTATCATCAGGGGCGTAATGCTGGCTAAGTAAGACTTCCTGTTTTATACCTGCTTTTGATGATTGGTTGATTTTGCAATGTGTACTGTGATTTTGTATGACTGTGTTTCCTGCATCTGACTGGTTCGATGATCTAGCCTTCTATTTTGGGACAGGGGAGTGTCTGCGTTGTCATGATAGTGTCACTGTGTTCATTTCCTCTCAGGATTATTCTGAAATGATTTTCACTACTTTGATGTCATTTCTGGGAAGTTATTATAGTCTAAGAGTTGCTTGTGCAGAAGTGTGATTTGCACATGTGGCAGGGTGACGCAGTAGTTCCCCTTTCACAACAGCTCCTCTGCACTGACAGAGTTGTCTACCAGCCTTCAGCATGGGCTATTTTTAGGAGCCATACGTTTCTTGGGTGTCAATCAGACAGCACACCTGTCAGATGTGGAGAGCTGTTTATGATAGGGTGTGGCTGCTGTTGTCTCCTGGTATGCTCTTGCTAACCTTTGCGTTGATATCAGGGGCGGATCAGTTCATTTTATGGGGGGGGTTTCCAAAAGTATATTGTGAAGATATGGGTGTGAAGGCGAAGCGCCTAGCTTGCTAGGGGGTCCGGGGGCATGCCCCCCCCCCCCCCCGGAAAATTTTGAAAAAAAGGATGCAAAATGGTGCAATCTGGTGCATTCTGAGGATGATCATTACCAGTTTCAGGCAGCAGATTTTGTCACTGATTAATACCCCAAAAATTGAAACTCAACTCAAAAAAACACAAAAAATTATTTTTATTTTTTGGCTGGGGGGGGGGGGGGGTCCGGAAACCCCAGAACCCCCCCCCCTCATCCGCCCCTGGACATAGCAGTTTTTATAGGACTATTTGTTGAGGCCGAACACACTCTTTTTTGACTTGTTTTGCCTCCAAATGTGATTCAAGTGTTTTGTACAACAGCACTGGTTTCCTTTCTTCTTCTTCTTTTTCTTCTTCTTCTTCTTCTTCATCTTCTGCGTTCATGGGCTGAAACTCCCATGTACACTTGTGTTTTTGTTGGGTTTTACGTGTATAACAGTTTTTACCCCGCCATTTAAGCAGCCATGTGCTGCTTTCAGGGGTTTTCCTTTCTGATTCGTGCACTTTTCATTCTTTTCATCTATGCCACAGTCACACGAGTGGACGTCCGTGCAAAGGTAACGCCACCATCACAGTGTTCTTCCGTCCTCGCGAGGAAGTGTGGAACCAGACCAAGGGATGGGAGCGGCCCTTTTACAATGGAATGATGCCCAACCGCAACCCCAACCTGGGCCCTCCGGAGTACAAGCCCATTGCTGACATACCCGTCATGGACTACTACATGTACCTGCAGTATGACTACTGGTTTGTCGACTATGTGAGTATAGTGAATGTGGGTTTTTTTTTTAAATTTTTAAGGGGTATTAATTTAAATGGGTTGTAAATTTACTTCAAATTCAAGGCACAGTCCTTCCTATGTGAAATTTTTGTTAAAGGGGTATTTAAATTGGTTGTTAATTTACCAAAAGGCACAGGCCTTCCTGTATGAAAAATGTGGCTCAACATCTTAGATCTGTCAAGGCTTTTGCATAGGATAAGACCATCCCTCTACCTGGCTGGACACACCTAGTTTTGAAGGGTACACAAATTACAGCCGGTTGGAACCTGAATCACTGAATTTTGTTCAGGCCTAAACAATGTGTTACTTGTGTGCTTCTTTGAAATATAAGCACTATGCTTTTCATTGATCTCTTTCCCATTAAAACGGTACGAAGAATGCAGACTCTGTTTTAACTTGCTGTGTCTGTTTTTTCATGCACCAGTACTGTAATTTGTCATGTTGAGATAGTCAAGTTAGCTGAACTGGGATATTGTACTACGTTGCAAGCCCCTGGAGCAATTTTTTGATTAGTGCTTTTGTGAACAAGAAACAATTAACAAGTGGCTCTATCCCATCTCCCCCCCCCCCCCCCCCCCCCCCTTTTCCCCGGCGCGATATAACCTTCGTGGTTGAAAACGACGTTAAACACCAAATAAAGAAAGAAAGAAAGCTGAACTGGGAACGCAGACGAAGAAAAAGTAGCTTGACTTTACTTGACTTCCTTCTTTTGTGCAGTATGATGGTCGCATAGACTTTGAGTACCCCAAGGAGAAGCTGTTTGACCTGGCTCGGCGATCTGGAGAGTATGGCAAACTGGTGGATAGCAGCGTCTACTTTTGGTTGAACGTCACTGACTGGTATTCCGGAATGAACCGCACCGGTTGGGCCGGAACCATCATGGCCAGTTCGGAGGTCCAGCTGCAGTGGGTGGGTGAACCGGTCAGAACCTTCAAACCAAGGTCCACCATGAAAGTCCAGGTAAGTTCTTTGATGCTGGGTGGATTTGGGGGGAGGGGAGCGAGTTTTCCGGCTTGGATGTCGGTTAAAGTGTTGTTTGGTTGTCATTTTTGTTAGCTTTTATGTGGGTTTTCAGCTTTTAGGGTGTGGGTATTGTTTTGTTTGGTCTTGTGGGTTTTTTTGGAGGTGGGGGAGTCATTTTGGTCGTTTTTTATTTATTCTTTTCTTTCTTTCTTTTTGTACTTTAAGATTGCCCAGTTACTGGTGAAAGGAGAGTTTGTTTATAACTCAGTTGTTCCTAGCTTATCCACGGTCAACCTCACCAAAGCAGAGGATTAGTATCAGTTCATTAGATTATCTCAATTCCGTCTGTATAAAAGAAAATGGCACGCCTGCAAAGTAATTATAACAGTTCATCAGGTCATCCCTATTATTTAATCTTGTGCAGATTGCGGTGTCCATGGCGGACGGCACACCTGTGCGGGATAGCACGAAATTCGTCACCCTGTCTGAGAGGATCGCAGGCAGTACAACCAGTGGTACTCAGGGAAACCCACAGACACGCACCCCAGTCAACGGAATTGTGGAGTTTGAAATATACCTCCCGTCAAACGCGCAGACAATGACACTGACGGTGAGTGTCTTATGGAACAAAAACGATAAAACATTCTTATATAAAGCTATTCACTGAACAAGAAATGGTCTCATTGTGTTTTACAGACGTACAAAATATTTATTAGACATTAAAATTCAACATTGCATACTTGAAAGTATTCCAGTCAATCATGGACCAACTGTGAATTGTTTCGCACATAAAGATGGGGTATCGTTCACCATCTCTGTAAGGCACAGGAGTGTTTACCTGTCTTTGTGATGAGTATTTCACTGGAGAAGAAGAATGGTGCATGAAAGTGATGCTGTGCTGAGTTTGCAATGGGCATAAGAATGCTTTAACTGTTTGCATATACAGTGAAACCTCTGTCTTAAAAAGTCAAGAAAGCTGAGAAAATGAGGTCCTATACTGGAGGGCATCTTAAATATAGGTAAATTGACAGACTTTATGAAGAGAAAAATCTTTAGAAACAAGATCTTGAAAGAGAGCGGGTCTAAATCTAAATAACAAAGTGACTGTGGTGAGAGGGACAAAGTTGAAAAACAAAATAATTCTGTACCTTAAAACGGAGGGTCTGATAGAGAGGTTTTGCTGTACCTTCAGAACGTTTTGCTGGGTGCATAAAGGTTTTTATGGGGGGAGGGGGCACATAGCAAATATTTTGTTCCATATTGGAATACTTTTGGCCATAATTTTGTGTCTGTTCTGCATCAAACAATGGCGGGCTTGGTACATACAACAATGACTATGTGTTTGTTTGACTAATTTCTACTTGTGACGTTGGCAGGCTTCCTATAACAATGACTATCTGAGCACGAAGCTGATAGAAATGAAAGCTTCTCGCTACTACTCTCCCTCCAACAGCTACATCACCATCACCACCTCCACCGACCATGCCAAGGTAAACATGGCCTTTCCTATATTGCTCTCACTGATTATTTTATGCTTTATTTCTATGACAGTAGAACCTCTGCAGGGTTCAGTCTACCAATGCGCTTTCGGCACATTAAATCTAAAAAATGGACCGTAAGTGTTTATTTTAGCGACTCAAGGGGCGTATCAAGAATATGTTCCATTGGGCCATTATTGTCTCTGACATCAGCACACATTCACGCATGAACACAGTCATGCATTCATGCATGCACACACGCATGCACGCGCGCGCGCACACACACACACACACACACACACACACATGTTGCCATGCACACACACACACTTACACACACACACACACACACACACACACACACACACACACACACACACACACACACACACACACACAGTTTCGACTGATAAATGTTACTGTTATAATTTTAAGATGTCTTGTTTCACATTTGCCTGTAATTCAGCAATACAACATCTTTGGTTATTTGTGTGCATTCGTTGTTTTATTTTCCTGAATGTAAATGTACTTATGACTAATTTGTGTGTTACAGGTGAACGAATACATGATCTTCCATGTCAAAACCAGCCACTTCATTCCACGTATCTACTACCAGGTTTGTGTTGGTGCTATTTGTATGTAACTTTAATGACATTTCTCTGTGATAAAAAAAGTACAGTATGTAAAATTCACTTCAGAACATATTATTAGATAAAGTGAAAGCAGCCTAAAATCTCCTGGGAAAGAGCAGAGCGTTGAACTTAGATATCTGTTTCTTCTCTTTCCACACACACAAAAAATCACCTGGGATGTTAAACGTCATTTAGAGCTTAGTGTTGTGCTGAATGTGTCGCAGCTACTGTACACTGAGTGTCTCTGTGAATTGATCGGCAGTGACCCGATTAAGCCCTGAGTGACGTTCACTGACACCACTGAGTGAATCTCATACAGTCGCTCTTCTTTCAGTATGCCACATCACTTCCATGTGGTTAATTCGGGCCTATGCCAATGGATCATAAGTTTTGTGTTTATTTGGTTCAACTTTTCTCTTGTCATGGCTGGTAGCCACTGTGTCACTGTCAACAGTCACTGTGCAGCTGTTATCACTGCACTGAGTTTCACTGTGGAACGTCAACACATGATCTCATCAATGCTGAATACTGTGTGCCTACTTGCTGAACAGACCTTTCTTTCCATGTCCTGGTGTGATTTTAGTGGTGACAGCATGTGTCACTTGCTTGGCAATTAAGTCCTAACTCCACTCTAATTCCTCTTTTGACATTGCATTATCTGACACTAACATATCTGCAGTCTTGATTCTTACAAATTATTACTCCCCTTTGTGTACAGGTGGTTGCCCAGGGCAACATCATCATTGGAGACGAGCTGGAGATGACGTCCAAGCAGAAGACGTTTGCTGTGGCACTCTCCCGAGAGATGGTACCCATTGCTCGCATTGTGGTATACTACCTGCGTCAGCCTGAGGAGATTGTCACCGATGTTCTGAACTTCTTCGTCAATGGAACTCGCCAGAACCAGGTGTGTGGGATTGGTCTTGGTCAGTGGACAGAGATAAACATGTTAGACATGTCACCTCAGGTGGAAGACAGTGTCTTGAATCTGGGACTGTTTATTGCCGGTGAATGGATAACAGAGATGTGTTATGGGAAGGAGCAGGCAGTGTCTGCATGAATGTGTAACTCCAGTAGAACCTTTTTTTGTTTTGTTTTTGAGGATGAAAGTCGCTTGTTATTGGCTCAGGTGCCAAGAGACTTGTTCGCCATAACTCTCGCTTACTCTATTACACATGTGGTATGCATTTAGAGCGCTTACTTCCCTTTGTTTATCAGATCTAGTAGAACCCGTTTATAATGACCAACAAACGTGGTTGTTATGGACAAGTGGTTGCTACGGAAAAGTGAATTATGTAGAGAGAAAAAAGTCTGTGGGGTGGTTGTATTATGTAGGTGGTGGTTATCGAGTGATGGTCAACGAGGCAGGGTCTACTCTACTCTCCACATGAGCAAAACAAAAATATGTCTTTGCAAATTGTGTCATGTCTGCCATTTACTTATTAGTTTTTGAAGTGGAGGAAAGAGCATTACTTACATTACTTACTTACTGCCCTGTTGGCATGTAGGGCAGCAGAGGAAAGAGCATAGGATAGTTGTATTACACAGTGTAATCGTCTGTACACATTTCAGTCAGTGCTGAGTTTTCTTTGGAGCCACCCATTTATAATTGCCCCTTGTACGTGTAGCATTAAAATTTTTCTTGACGTTTTAAGAGTTCAACGAGAAAGTGACAAATAATTCGCTCTCCTTACATGGGCAATGATATGACATGAATTTGAAAAGCTATTAATATTATGGTTTTAAATGTGTGTGCGTGCAGGTAAAACTGAGCATCAACAGAGGAAAGGACTTCAGTCGGGACACAGTGGAGTTTAATGCAGAGGCTGACCCAGGTTCCTACGTCGCCTTCAGTGGCATGCTGCTGGACCTCTACAGCCGTGGCCTCAACGACGGCATCACAGAAAACAGTGTAAGTTACATGCTGTCCCGTTTTGACGTGGAGTGCTTGATTTGATTTAAACTTCGATGGTAGTGTAACTAAGTGCACAAAACACTTAAATAGACATTTTTCAAAAATAACTGTGTCAGGATTTTCAGCTGTCTGGTAGAGTAAGAGCATGGTGAAGGTTGCAACAGGAGGAAAAAAGCACACATGCTAGTCTGTGTGTGAATGTGTATGTTTGTGTGTGTGTGTGTGTGTGTGTGTGAGTTTGTGTGTGTGTGTTTGTGAGTGAGTGCATTGGTGTCTGTGCATTTAGATGTATATATGTGTACAGCTTCCCGCAGTGGGGCACTGCGGTTATGAAATTAAAAGCCCCTCCTGTTTTTGGAACCGCAGGAGCTTTCTAGTTTGCTGTTAGGTAGATTTTTGGTTCCTCTTTCCTGTCATGCTCTCTTTTTCTTCATGAATTCTTTTCTTTTTTCTGCCTTCTTGCTCATTCACCTGTATTTTTTCCAAAAATCTCTTCTCTTGCCGCTTGTCTCGCGATTCATGTATAGTTTAATCTGTTAGTGTTCTGATGTAAGTCCAGCAGTAGATAGGTTAAGCCTATTTTAACATACTGGAAACTGGTAATCTTCCAGTAGGTATTAATTTAGTTTTACTAAAGCCTGCTGGGACACAAGTAATGGGTTAGTGCATTTGTAAACAGGAATCGCTTGACAAGTGGCCCCCTTCATCCCCCCCTTCCTCGTCCTGATATGGCTCTGCGTAGTCGGCTGGACGTTAAGCAACAAATAAACAAACAAACATGTGTACAGCTACGGCTGTGTGCATGCCTGTGTCATTTGTGTGACCTTTTTCACAACAAAGAAAAGGCCTTTGTTCAATGTACTTGTGTGCATGCACATAAAAGACACATTTTTACTTTATGAGACTGTCATGCGGAAGGATTTAAGTCTTAAAACAAGAAATCTCCTGCTATGTTAGTGTTGGTTTTCACCTTTGTGCTTGTCATCATTTGATTTCAGCTGATTGATGAACTCGCAACTTACGACGAGCCAGCAAACGGCACCTTCCGTCATCTTTGGAGAATCAGTGACACAGACTACGAGTACAAGTTCTTCCATGGGTCAGACTACGGCGTGGATGCCAACACAAGCTTCAGTGTGAGTTGTTCTTTGATCTGTTGTCAGTGTCTTGCTCTGATAGAAGTTTTTTTCCACAAAGTTCCTTATCAGTAGTAGACTCTTTTGCGATGGTAACTCATGCTATTTAAGACTTGCTGCTCTGTGTGTGTTTACACAAAAGTTCTAACATGTACAGGTTTTGACAGAAGTGTTTTAACAGTCGCTCGAGTATGTATAGTTTAAACAATGGTAACCGCTGAGGTTGGATATTTGAAAGGAAAGTTAGTTACAGAGCATTTTATGCCCATAAGATGTTATAGTCTGTATTTTGTAACACAGATGCAGATTAGTGCAGCGAATATAGAACTTGCTTTTCTGTGTGAAGCTCCTAAAATGAATTCTATTTTTATGTTGCAGAGTGCTGGTCTCTTGATTTTGACTGATGCAGAGTTGACAAGAGTTCGCAGTAAGTTGACTTTCTTGACAAAGAGTGATGTTGATGGCCCAATGATAACTGTGGTGCCTGGAGAGAAATTCTTAACATTTAAAAAAATGGAGCTTGCTTTCATTATAAAAATAACAAAACATGTCTTAATATTGTAATCAAAATTGTAATTGATTGATTTGAACATCGTTTGCAAAGATCTATTCTGTGTCTGTGTTGATCAGAGTAGCTGTTTAAATATTTACTACATTTATCCCAAGGATATTATGGTAACATAGAGCTATGCTCTGTTGGAGCAAATTAATTTAAAATATATAAACAAATTTAAATCAAATCTCATCTGGTCCAATCAGATGCCGAGCTGTGTGACCCAAGGCTGGACCAGTACCCTTGCTTAACGGGCGAGGGCCAGTGTTACACCAAGGAACAGCGCTGCAACGGCAAATTTGACGCCTGCACAGATGGAGGGGATGAATATGGATGCAAGTCTTTTTTTTCATTTTCATTTGCATTTTCATTTTCATTCCCATCGCTGGGAAATTTGGGTTGCTTCCTCCCAGTGGAAAGCTAGCAGCAACAGAGTCGCGTTTCCCAGGTGTGTGCGTGTCTAAGTGTAATCAGCCACCTGCATTTGTGGCAGAATGACCGAGGTCTTTTGCGTGCAACAGTGGTGACACGGGGTGGAACATGGATACCGTCTCAGAGTCTGCACGTAAAGTTGACCTGTGTCAGTCCTGGCCCGGATTCGAACCTGTGACCCTCGGATCACAAGTCCAGTGCTCTACCAACTGAGCTACCGGGCCCCAAGAAGACTCGTTAAAGAAATACACCCTACCATTAAGCCATTGACTAAACTATTTTCATGTATTCCATCTGTCTCTTTATTTAACTGTGTTTCTGTGTGAATGAGTAAGTTTTTTGTTTTGTTTTCACTACGCCAAGTTTCTGGTACAATGGGCGAGAAATGATTCTGTATTCTGTAAACTGGTTCTTTGTGTTAGAAGTGCTATTAAATTTGGTGTTTGCTTGGAGTAGTGGAATTATACTTAGAATTTACAAAACTAAGGCAGGATTTTAGATTTCTCTCTTCCCTTTCTTCTGCATGCACAAATGATGACCCCTGAAACTGAAGACTTGTGGTGAGAGAAAGTCTTCAAAATTATGTCATTGATTATTACACAAATGATGCCCGTCAGCTTAAAAAGTAGGCTCATTTTCTCTGTGTTGCTGAATACCATTGCCTGTAATGAGAATATTTATTATGACATCGTACTGCTCTTTTTTTCACTCTTCAGGTGGAGTAGAGGAGACGGGGCTGAAACACGCAAGTGCCATGGACCGCGTTAGTCGTGTCATGCGTTTCTATGACAACAGTTCCTGGGCGTGGCAGGAGATTTTTGTGAAGTAAGCTTGTGCAGTCTGTTGTTCTTTATCATTTTCAAAGGAAGTGTTGGTGTTTTGTTCTTGCTTTATTGGTGTGCAGGGGAGGGATAGCATTTTTTGGTCAAAGTTCTGAATCTGTACACTATTATGTTCAATAGCTTATATGTGGGCTGGGTGGCCGAGTGGAAACGCACTTGCGCTCAGAAGCGAGAGGTTGCAAGTTCGACCCTGGGTCAGGGCGTTAGCGATTTTCTCCCCCCTTTCCTAACCTAGGTGGTGGGTTCAAGTGCTAGTCTTTCGGATGAGACGGAAAAACCGAGGTCCCTTCGTGTACACTACATTGGGGTGTGCACGTTAAAGATCCCACGATTGACAAAAGGGTCTTTCCTGGCAAAATTGTATAGGCATAGATAAAAATGTTCACCAAAATACCCGTGTGACTTGGAATAATAGGCCGTGAAAAGTAGGATATGCGCCGAAATGGCTGCGATCTGCTGGCCGATGTGAATGCGTGATGTATTGTGTAAAAAAATTCCATCTCACACGGCATAAATAAATCCCTGCGCCTTGAATATGTGCGCGATATAAATTGCATAAAATAAAAATATAAATAAAAAAATAATAAATCCCTGCGCTTAGAACTGTACCCACGGAATACGCGCGATATAAGCCTCATATTGATTGATTGATTGATTGAATAGCAAAGAGAGGCAAGACAGAATGTTGATTCCCAAACTAAAAGGGTACAACACAAATCATCTGATTTACACAAAGAGCACCTTTGAATGCACTCCTATTGTCAAACACAAAACCACTTTGGTAAACACGGAATGTTGATTGCCAGCTTGAGAGGATACAGCACAAAACATCTGATTTGCAAACAAACCCTTCAGTGCACATGCACATGTCATGCACACATGTGTGAATGCACTCTCCTCATTTACATACACATACTCATGCAGGCGTGTGCGAAGGCCGTTACTCATTGTTTTGCTCATGCATGCACACAGAGTTTCCTGCCATCTGGATGTCGAAAATAATAGGCATCAAAATTGAGTATGATTTCAGAAATTCACATCTGTCTGTTTTGTGCAGGCCTGATGGACGGGTTGATTTCCGAGTGAACGTACCCAAGTACCCCTTGTCTTGGGTCATCAATGGTTTGTCCATCAGCCGTGACCTTGGTTTGGGTATCATGACGCGACCTATCAGAGTAAGTGGTTTTTGTCAATGGATGATATATAAGGAAAAGAACAGAAAAGAAGAAAAGAAACAAAATTGAAAAAGAAAAAGGAAGAACACCTGTGATTGGCTCTATTTTTCTTGTGGACCTGATCTTTTGTTAACTGCTCATGGGGGAAAAAAGAACCAAAAGGTTGAAGAGCAGAACAGCAGACAGATATTTTTGTCACCTGGGTGTTACCGTTTTGCTCCATATATCATGTGACGTAATATGTTCTCAGAGAAATTTGAGTTTTCACATCCCAAAGTCTTTCACTAGTGAAATGTTAGTATCTCTTGTGGATGAATAAGTGCATTGGCAGGCAGGCTTATTTGTGTCAAATGCAGTGCTCTGTTCACTCTATTTTACCGTCTTGCTCCATATATCAACTCGAAATATTACGTTCTTAGAGAAATTTGAGTTTTCACATCCCAAAGTCTTTCACTAGTAAATGTTAGTAGTATCTCTTGTGGATGAATAAATGCATTGGCAGGCAGGCAGGCTTATTTGTGTTAAACGCAGTTCTCAGAGAAATTTGAGTTTTCACATCCCAAAGTCTGTCACTAGTGAAATGTTTGTATCTCTTGTGGATGAATAAGTGCATTGGCAGACAGGCTTATTTGTGTTAAACGCAGTTCTCAGAGAAATTTGAGTTTTCACATCCCAAAGTCCATCACTAGTGAAATGTTTGTATCTCTTGTGGATGATTAAGTGGATTGGCAGGCAAGCAGGCTTATTTGTGCTAAATGCAGTTCTCTGTTCACTCTAAACATGCGTGTTTTGCAGTACGATGCTGCCCGATACATGTACATCCAAGTGGAACATCCAGAGATCATTGTGCGTGGAGAGCAGGTGGGGGTGAGAGTGACGGTCTTCAACTACTGGTATGACGACGATTATTTGGAGGTGAGATATTATCTGAGCTAGCTACTGGAAAGAGAGAGAGAGAGAGAGAGAGAGTTTTACATTACATGGAGAGATAGGGTGTGTGTGTGCATGCTTAGCTAGGGTGTGTGTGTGTGTTTGTGTGTGCTTAGCTAGGGTGTGTGTGTGTGTGTGCATGCTGAGATAGGGTGTGTGTGTGTGTGTGCTTAGCTAAGGTGTGTGTGTGTGTGTGTGTGCTTAGCTAGGGTGTGTGTGTGTGTGTGTGTGTGCATGCTGAGATAGGGTGTGTGTGTGTGTGTGTGCTTAGCTAGGGTGTGTGTGTGTGCATGCTGAGATAGGGTGTGTGTGTGTGTGTGTGCTTAGCTAGGGTGTGTGTGTGTGTGTGTGCTTAGCTAGGGTGTGTGTGTGTGTGTGCATGCTGAGATAGGGTGTGTGTGTGTGTGTGTGTGTGTGTGTGCTTAGCTAGGGTGTGTGTGTGTGTGTGCTTAGCTAGGGTGTGTGTGTGTGCATGCTGAGATAGGGTGTGTGTGTGTGTGCATGCTGAGATAGGGTGTGTGTGTGTGTGTGTGTGTGTGCTTAGCTAGGGTGTGTGTGTGTGTGTGTGTGTGCTTAGCTAGGGTGTGTGTGTGTGTGTGTGCATGCTGAGATAGGGTGTGTGTGTGTGTGTGTGTGTGTGCTTAGCTAGGGTGTGTGTGTGTGTGTGTGTGCTTAGCTAGGGTGTGTGTGTGTGTGTGTGCTTGCTGAGATAGCGTGTGTGTGTGTGTGTGTGTGTGTGTGTGTGTGTGCATGCTTAGCTAGGGTGTGTGTGTGTGTGTGTGTGTGTGCTTAGCTAGGGTGTGTGTGTGTGTGTGTGTGCATGCTTAGCTAGGGTGTGTGTGTGTGTTTGTGTGTGTGAGTATTTACCTTGCTTACCAGTGTATTTGTGTGTACATGCAGGTTCATAGATGTAGATGTGTCTGTCTGTCTTTGTGCGTCTGTGTGTGCTTCTCTATGAAATTAACAGTGGAGGTGACACTGTGTTAGTGAGCCTGTTTTCATGCATAGAATTGGTGCTTCTGCTGAAGATCCAATCCTTAGCTCATTTTGTATGTGGGGTCAGTGAAAATGGCCACAGACGCACTGCAGTGCTGTCCTTTGTCTGAGAAATGCACACACAGCAGTACTTGGCTATCGTTGTAAACTCAGCTACTTTTACTGTGTCTAATGTGAGTGAGTGTTCCATCACTTGAGCCCTCCAACATATATCCGATATCCTCCTTGGTTTAGAAGAAGCATGCTTGTAAATGAAGGTATCTGTGAGTGTTCAAGTTTGCAGTTTTGATATTTCTGTGTCTTCTAAAGGTGCTGATCACCATGCACGGCAGCGACAACTACGAGTTTGTGACAGTGGAGGAGCTGGGATGGGTGTATTCCTACAGACCCAACACACACAAGGGAGACCATCAGACCATTGTCTTTGTGAGTTTATTCAGACACAGTTGACCTTAGGAGTATGCTGTGGGTTTGTGTGAACAGGTTAGACCTATTACACAGACAGACATGCACGCACACACACACTTGCACGTACCCACGCATGTACACACACGCATGCATGCACGCACACCATGCACGCACACACACGCACACACACACACACACACACACACACACACACACATGCACGCACACACACATGCACGCACACACACACACACACACACACACACAGAGGCACACACACACACAGACACACACACATACACACACACTCACTCTCTCTCTCTCTCTCTCTCTCTCTCTCTTGCTTGCTCACTTATACATTCTTTCGATTGATAACAAATACAGACACACATATATACAAAAACATGCACACTTAAACACTCACATTCTCACTCTTCCCACCAACCCAACCATCCTTACTCCACAGCAGACCTGTTTACTCTTACGGAATGGGTGGAAGTTTTATGGATTTAAGATCGTTTTTCCGCTTGTCCGCGCACTGCTTGAAGTCTTCCGCAATTTGGCGTGATTTCGAGAAAACATATTTGTGATGTTTTCGGTAAAAAGTCACGATAGTTTTCTCAGTATTAAGACGTCTTTCGTCCATTTCCGGTTAGAACGGTGTCTTCTTCCAGGACTTAGGTTACACGTGTTGCCTGTTGGTGTCCTTTTGCAAAATGCCTCCAAAAAGAAAGGAACAACACCGACACCGACGCGAAACTGACGATGAAGAGCGCGATAGTGCGTGTGGGGCAAAGAAGAAGAGAATCTATTATCAGAAGTGGAAAGAAGATTACTCAAAGAAGTATCCGGACTTGACGGTTTCCAGGAAATTTGGACCAAGCCATTCTTACTGCTCACTGTGTGACAGTCATTTCTCGATCACTCATGGTGGGAAGAATGATTGTGAACGGCACGTACAACAATGACGCTATCATGTAATGTAGAATTAAGTTTATCATTTCTTTGCACACAGCAAATTATGAAAAAAAGAGTGTGTTTTATTGCTTTAGAGCGAGTTTGTGGCTTTAAAAAAAATCTTCCTCATGAAGTGGAAAATCTTCCTCATTTTCCTTCAAATCTTCCTCATGGGTCAATGTAAGGGTAAACAGGTCTGCCACAGGCACACACCCTGAATAATTTTTTTTTATCCTTCAGTTGGAGCCAGGCGAGTCCAAGGACATCTACATGCCCATAGTGCCTTCACAGGATCTGATTCAAGGCATGCTGACGTTCCATGTCAGTGCCACATGTTTCATGGAACGAGACGAATACACTGGCAATATGACTGTCATTGTAAGTTGCTGGTTTATTTTAGTTAACATACTCCAGAAACAGCTTTATACTGTTCTTCAATTGCTATGATTTTCTTAAAAGTTATGTTTTAAGTGTGTGTGTTATTAGATGGTTTAAATGATGGTCATCTTTGACTACAAAGCACTAACGTCATCACTTTGAAATGAGTTTTTTTTTAAACTCTTTATTTGTAATGTTAGAAAAAACGAAGAAGAATAATGAAATTACCAATAATGTGTGACGAAGAATAAGTCAAAATTAGAGACAGAGCAAAAATGGTGTTGTCTGTAGGTAGACAAAGAAGAAAGTGGCCGAACGCGGTCAAGGGGAAAGCATCCACGCTAAGCTGGCTGGAACAATCTCTGGCATTGCCCAGCGATTGGTCCATGTGCTACTCATTAATATTCATGAGGTTACAGCGGAGGAATTCTGATTTCCCATAAATGTCCTTGTTACCCACAAGACTTTTTATGTTATTTGTTTTTGCAGCCGGATGGTGTGATTAACTACTACCACACTCCCTATCTGATCGATTTGATTCGATTCGCCTCCATTCAAGTTCCTGACTTTGACGTGCCAGTGCCAGAACAGTTTGTAGTGCCAGAGGTCAGAGAACATCTGTATGTTCCTGGCTCTGCCAAGTCTGAGCCCAGTCTCTTCGGTGAGTGGGAACACTAATAGTGTCTGAGTGTGGTGTGTGATCAAAGCTGAAATATATGTATTCATCTCCAAACGGTGTGTCCCTGCGTTCAATACGCACTAGAATCCAAAGTAACGTACAGTAGAACCCCCTTTTAAGACCTAAAAAAATCTGAAACATTTTGGTCTTAAATTGGGGGGGGGGGGGTGTCTTAAAAGGGATGTTCAGCTGTATAAGAAATTCATGGAGGTGGTCCCGCGATGCACTAAACCTGAAAAGGGCGGGACCCAGGATGCAATACATATTTGTTGTCATGCATCTCGTGGGTACTTTTCATAAAATGTTCTGCTAGATCTGTACCACTGGGAAGACAGAAGAACAAGAAGTACCAATGCAAATGTATGGAGTCAACGTAACCAATATGACCCTAAGGTTTTTGTGAAGGGCTCAGAGAACTTCCAATAATCAGCATTACATGAGCGCTCCAAAGTAGGTCAAGCTTTTGTAGGGAGCCCTGATTCTGTTTCTTTTTATGAGGAAGTGTCAAGTTCAAAACTGCTCTTAGCTTTTGTAGAGAGAGAGAGAGAGAAGCGGTAGAAAGCGGAAAAGAAGTTGCACCTCCATATGTGTTTGCTTATGTTCATGCAGATAAATCTGTGAGCATACCTGTTGTCATGTACAGGTGTGTGCATGTGTGCGTACAGCCCGTCTGTGTGTGTTGGTGCATGTGTGACAGCGTCTGTGGTTTCTGTGTTTGAATGCACATATCAGCTAAGGTGTCAAAGAAGTACTTGTTCCTTTAGAGAAAACTCCTGAAAAGAGTTGATGCAGCTTTGCAAAGTTTAATGTCCTAACGAGCAGCTTTGGTCAGTTGCATTTACAGCTAAGAGCCAGATTAAGTTTTAAACTTGCTTTATCCTCTTTTAGCTGTGCACATTTCTTCATCTTAACTATCATTTTTAAATCATTCCACAGGGGATGTGGTCACACCTGGATTCTTTGAGGAATACCTGAACGCAGAGAACGTGATGCACCGGCCGTATGGAGGAGGAGAACAGATCACGTTCAACTTTGCCTACAACCTGATAACCCTCAAGTTCATGAAGGCATCCCAGCAGTTGTCTGATGAGCAGCTGTTGAACACTCTGAGGAAATGCAATATTGGTCAGTCGAGTCAAATTTTTTGTCATGTGTTATTTAAAATGAATTTCTTATTAATGTAACTGAGTGCCTGAAGCACAAGAATCACCTTTGGAGGCAAAGCCAGTCGCAACAGGATTGAGATTTCAGAGCTATATTAATAGCCCTATGAAAAATGCTATGGGAACGCAGAGGTTCGCATGAGCATTACAGGTGACAACAGCAGCCAGACTCCATCACAAACAGCTACTCCGCATCTCACGGGTGTGTTGTCTACCGACGTACCAAAATGGTCAAGCTACTAGTATAAATAGCTAACACTTTGGCAGGGAGACAACTCCGTCAATGCAGAGCCGCTGCCTGTGACAGGGGGGACTACTGCGTCACCCTGTAACATCAATACTATTCAACAGATTAATGGCACAGACATAAACAGGTATTGCACAGTCTCTATACCTACAGAATGACTCAATAGTGCAAGTATAATGGTGGAGTAAAACAGTGAACATATCAAAGCAAGAAAGGGAAATATGAAAGAAGATAAAGGAGACAGACATGTATGTAATGACTAAAGACAGAGCAAGAATGGACAGAAGATGGTACAGATTAAGAATGGGAAAAACATTGGTAAAATAAAAGGTAGAGGTAGTCCCATAACCATGCTTTGTCATAGGGAAGCGAGATGTTGGTAAAACAAAAGGTAGAGGAAGTCCCATAACCATGCTTTGTCATAGGGGAGCGAAGATGGTACAGATTAAGAATGGGAAGAACATTGGTAAAACAAAAGGTAGAGGAAGTCCCATAACCATGCTTTGTCATAGGGGAGCCAAATGTTCGAGATGTCAACTTCTCCAGCTTTATGAGGGCGGTGCCCATCTCTTCTCCCTTGCTGCCTTCCCCTTCCCCGGCCCTCAATAGGGTCAGGTACCCATTTCCAGCTGGGTCTTCTTCTTCTGCGTTCGTGGGCTGAAACTCCCATGTACACTCGTGGTGTTTTTTTTGCATGAGTGGAATTTTACGTGTATGACCGTTTTTTACCCTGCCATTTAGGCAGCCATACGCCGTTTTCGGAGGAAGCATGCTGGGTATTTTCGTGTTTCTATAACCCACCGAACTCTGACATGGATTACAGAATCTTTTTCGTGCGCACTTGGTCTTGTGCTTGCGTGTACACACGGGGGTGTTCGGACACCGAGGAGAGTCCGCACACAAAGTTGACTCTGAGAAATAAATCTCTCGCCGAACGTGGGGAGGAACTCACGCTGACAGCGGCCAACTGGATACAAATCCAGCGCGCTACCGACTGAGCTACATCCCCGTCCTTTCCAGCTGGGTGAACTGAAAAGCACTTGGAAAAATTGGGTACAGTGGTACCTGCGATGTGAGGCCCCTCTGATGAGTGGACAACTCCCATGCAAGGACACTTTCTGGAGGCCCTTTGTCTATTATCTCTACCAAAATATACCTGTCATGACAGGCCACCTGCAATGTAGGGACACTTTTGGCTGGTCCCAAGGGTGTCCTTTCATTGCAGGTACTCCTGTAGTAGCATTCGCCCCGAGTGTGGGGTCAAACCCAATTTCAGGCGTGAGAGGCAAGTTTTCTAACCACTATGCCCCTTTGACTCATTGGACATTGGACAGCTTTCGAAAAATGTGAGAGTGTACAGAAAATGAGTAATGCAATATCAGTCATTGTTACAATACAGAATGTACAAAAAGTAAAAAGATACCTTTTTTTTTTGATAATCCTTTTTAGCCATGCAGCGAGTGTTGAGCTACATGAACGGGTCTGAGGGCAGTTTCCACATGTTCCGAGACGACCCGACTCCCAGTGTCTGGTAAGTTAGCTGTAGTTTTTCTGTTGGTGTTTGTTGTCAGTATTTAGTACTGTTGCAGCTGAACGTCACATGTGAAAAGAGAATAAAAAATCAGTAGAATTAAAACCAGTTAAGACTGATTAAGGTGGCATTATTAGCTGAAGACTCGCGAAAAATTGCAAAAAATCATAAAAATTTTTGTTTTTGTTCTTTCTGCATGAAATTTGGTCTACATGTTCAAAATTGTATGGTCTTTCACCTAGAGTTCTCAATTTGGGTGTAACTCCAATATTTATGTGCTAAAAATGAAATTTTCTTCCTCACTTGTAATTACGAAATAATGAAATATTGTATTCTTTTATACATGATTGCATTAACACTAAAGGGAGTAGGGCTTAGATCTTTGGGGACATTAAAATATGCCTCAGGGACTGGCTTTTGTTCCTCTGGCTACCTTGCATAATGATTATTTTGTTTGTTTTGATTTTTTAGAAAATGTACTTATTTTGACGTTAAAATTCAACATTAAATTACATTCTTATCCCAACTCACATAAATGCAATTTACTTCAGTCTAGTGCTAGGACGCTGAATCGTCACCTTGGTAACAAGGGGAGGTAACCCTAAAAAAAGAGCGACCTTGACCCTTTAATATAACGAAGTCTCGCGTGACTTCCTGACCTTGCCGCCATCTTTGAATCATACTCATACTCTCTTCAGCGCTCAGTGGACACGGACGTGTTCGTTTTCGCTCCGGCTTTTCAGCCGTTTTTGTCTGATGCTGCTTGTGTCAGACCCACACCTTGGTACTCGTGCACGTTCCTCTGCTCTCTACGTGTGTTTGGGGTGAGCTATTTTGATATTTTCATTGATAGTTTGACTTAGGTTTTGCCAGCGCTTAGCTGTTGTTTACACTTTTCACCCACCATGTCGGTTAGTGGTAAAAGGAAACTCTAAGCCAGTGGCGGAGCCTTCTCCTGTCAAATAAGCCTCCCCGTAAATCGAAAGCCTGTGCGAGTTTCGCTGTGATTATCGTCTCAGATCAGGGCCGGACTACCGGGGGGGTTATGGGGGTTGCGCAACCCCCCCCCCTAGCCTAAACATGTACCTTACTTATTTAATTTTTTTTTATTATTGCTTATTTTATGCCGTTTCATGCAAGGAGCGACCATTTTCCTATCTCAGAATATGACCTACCCGTCAGCTTCAGGGGGCTTCGCCCCCTGACCCCCACAACGAGGGGGGGGGTGGGTGGGTTCTAGGGTTTCCGGACCCCCCCCCCAACCCCAGCCAAAAAATAAAAATATTGAATGAGGTATGCATTTCTTTATTTTACATTGAGTTTCAATTTTTGGGGTATTAATCAGTGACAAAATCTGCTGCCTGAAACTGGTAATGATCATCCTCAGAATGCACCAGATTGCACCATTTTGCATCCTTTTTTTCAAAATTTTCCGGGGGGGCATGCCCCCGGACCCCCCTAGCAAGCTAGGCGCTTCGCGCCGTCGGCTCAGCGCTTCGCGCCTTCACACACATATCTTCACAATATACTTTTGAAAAAAAAACAGTCATAAAATGAGCTGATCCGCCCCTGCCGCCAGGGGGACATCCCCCTGGGCCACCACTGGCAACCCCCCCCCTCCTCTTCGCCTAGTCCGGCCCTGCAGATCTCTTGTCAAATCTTCTTTCGATTTTATTATTGACATGCCTGAATTTTCCATGCCAAATTGCCTTCGGAATCAATTACAGTCGCTTCAGGTTCTAGCTCTGTTAGTGATAAGCAAGATGTTTCTGTGTTTTTGCGCTCAATGAGCTACTGTTGACATGCCTGTTTTTTACCCATGCCAAAATTGTCTTAGAATCAATTACAGTTGCTTCAGGTTCTAGCTCTGTTGGTGATTTAGCTAGGTGTTTGTGCCTTTTTGCGCTCTCTGAGCTCCCAGATTTCAGCACTTTCAGCAGTATTTTCGTCGACCAAGGCAGTACTGCTGTCTTTTCCTCCTGGTGTCGGGGATTCCCGTTCCCTGGGCAGGGTGCGTGTTCCTCCTTTGGCCACAGTCACGTCCGCTGACGTGCATGCGTCTTTTGATGGCAGCGACGGTTTTTCTCTTCTGCGTTCTCAGGCCTCTTCTGGTGGTCGGCCTGTTAACGATCAAGGTATTTATTCTTCGTTAGTAGCCGGGTTCTCCGGCCAAAGCGAAGATCGTATACTGGAGCAAGTAGCCACGCCGGTACGCCGCGCCGTGAGTGAAAGCCATCCCAGTGTGATGCCGCTCCGTAAGCTCGAGCGGATAGCACAGGGGGTGAGCCCAGATACGTGTTCGGTCTCACCGAACAGGGGACTTGCGTTCGTTGTCACCACCGCATGGCGATCGGTAGGTGCGGCGTCGCAGCATTCCCCGCTTCCGTCCGTCAGGGCGGAAGCAGTCCCTAGGGACACACTGCGTTCGTTGTCACCACCGCATTGCGTTCGGTAGGTGCGGCGTAGCAGCATTCCCCGCTTCCGTCCGCCAGGGCGGAAGCAGTCCCTAGGGACACACTGCGTGGGTATCGCATCCCTCGCGTGTCGTCTCTTCCGGGCAACGCTTCGCCTGTCTATAGTCAGGGCGGAAGTGTGTTGCCTGGTTGCACGGATGTGCGGGACTTTGAGTTGGATTTCGGTGCTTCCGTTCAGGAAGATGAAGATTCTGACTTCCGGATGCCGGTTAAACTTCCGCAAGCAATGGCTTTGGCAGCGGAGGTGGCTTCGCGGTATTTCGAGGAGGGTGTTGCAACATCTGTTGGTTTGTTTGCACAACCTCCTTCCGCTTTCGGGGATTTCCGTTTCTGTTCTGAGAAGCAGCAGTTCCGTTTTCGGGAATCCCCGTTGGTAGTGTTTGAGCTTTCTAAGCTACTAGCTACTGTTCAGCATGGCCGTGCGTTTCACGCTGTACTGCTGTTAACAGCTCTTGGTCTGGCTCCTGTTTCAGCGCAGCCTTACCTTGCTTCTTCGTGTTTAGCCTCAGCTTTGCCTGCTGGTTTGGCTAAGAAGTTTACACTGACTGCCGCATATCTCAGTCAGGTTGATTGACTTGTTTGCCTTGCCTCGTTCCGGTCACACCGGAGCTTGCAGTCGGCAAGATGGATACAGCAGAGACAGAGTATTCCCGTTTACGGAGAATTCTCTTTTGTCTTTGGAGGAGACTGGCTTACGCTTGCTTGAGTTATTGTCTCTCTCTGAGTCCTTGCAGAGATCTCTGTCGAGATCTATCGCGTTGTCATTGGGCTCATTCAAGTTTGATGGCGATGTGGTAGAGAAAGACGTCGCTTGTCTGTTAGAGAAGACGGCTACAGTAGAACAGTACGTTATACTGAGTCCTCTCTCTTGCTCTGAGGGAATAAGCACCTGATCTTTTCGAGTTCGAAAACTTTGCAAAGTTTTTTTCTCGTGTTTATCTTCTCTGCGCTTGTCAACTTCGAGTTTTGTCGTGACGCACGGGAGATGGAAGTTATGACGCTTCTAGCCGCTTTGACTAAAGTCTACTGAGCAGCGGAGCCTCCCAGCGCTTTTATTTGCACATTCCGTGCACGCGGCAGGTTCTCCTTTCCCTCTAGGATTTAAGATTTAGAGTCACTTTTGAGTCACTTTAATCTTTTCCTTTTCAGAGGTTTGCTTGTCTGGTCAGCCATCGCTTGGCTCAGGTTACAAGTAAGAGGCGGATCTACTCCGCTCTTTGTTTTTGTGGCTCATCAGGGGAGTGTTCGCACGTTTATGCTACGGTGCTTTCCTCCCCATCTTCTGGGAGGAGCCGTGAACTGCTTCAGCTTGCCACTTTTGCCTCATTTAGGCAAGGTAACAAAGCTAAGCAAACACACTTAGGGTTAGACCCTCTGCCTTAGGCAGCTTTGTGGTAGGTACGCCCATCTATGGTGCGGCATATCTCTTATTTTTCACCTTCTCGGGTGAAGCTGCTAAGGCCGCTAATTTTTCGCCTCAGTGGCGGAAAAACAAGGCAAGCTGTTAAAACAATCTCGGCTTTTACGGTTTACGGAATCGCGCTTTCTCTTTAGAGTCATAAGCTTTGGGTTCCGACAAATCGCCAGAACATGTCCAAATTTTTGGCTCACATTCTGACTCAAAATCTCTATTAGGCTCGCTGAGCTACTGTTCGTAGCCTCTCAGTCGGGTCTTTTCCGGCTAAGCCTACCTCTTGAGGCGACTTTCGCTGCGCAGCACAAAGGACTCGCAGAAATTCCTTAGTTTCAGCTTTTCTTTCTGAGAGGTTACGGAAAGAACTTAATCATCATCATGTGGCTAAACTTAGGTTTGGCACAGAAGTCTTGAGCATTGGGGTGGTTTTTCTCCCACACGCAAAAGACGGTGAGTTGTTGTTTTTGTTTTGCCAGCAATGAATAGAATCACATTCCTTGAGGTCAGTGTTCTACTTTGGCATTACGCCTTGCAGGGCTTTCTCCCGCGAGTTAACAGGCTACACTCTCGTTGTAGCCTTCACTGCGACGGCCCCTGGATTTTTCTTAAATTTGCAATGTGCTAGGAGTTTTCTCCTACATCGCAGAATGGTACGCATTTGTTCGCCCTGTTAGATTCTTTAGCCTTCTCGGCTAGGCCGTCGAAGTGACGTCACACGTGTCACAGTATGGCATACAGGCGCCCGGTTTTACCGCGCCTTCCCCTCTGTTTATCCGAAAGTTGAATCTTGGTTTTTCATTTCAGGGATTCAGCTTTGGGTACTTTCTCAGGTCTTTCTGCACGCTTTCTAAGCGTCAATTTAGGCTGAGCCAATTTCGCTCAAAGGGCAGAGGGAGGGTACAGCTTACCTTCCCCTCAGCGATTTTTCCCAACTTTAGGTTTCTAGTACTTGATTTTCCAGTTAAGGAAACCTTGGTTTTATACGGAAGCCGTATTCTATCCCTAGGCCGGTTCTCTTACTTTGAGATTATTTTCTCAAAGGTTTTTTGAACTGACTTCATGTAATGCCTCTGATGTTACGGTCATCGGGAAACTGAAATTTGAAGACGCTCACGCACCCTCTCTCGGGATGGGAGCTTAGTCTAAGAGCGTATCGGGTTACTGATACCCTCGCGTGCTTTTCCCAATTGCGGGCTGGGCTATCATAGTACTAGCATGCAATCAGGTTTTCAATACTCCTTACGTTTCACTCCTGTTTTTGCAATAGGGAAAATTTACCCTCATCTTTGTAGCCTCGGCTTAGTCTTTTTCGTTTTTCAGCAAAGGCCGCAATTCGGTCTCGTTCTGACCACCGAGGTTAAGCGTCATCGGTCTCGGTTGCTACCGGGACGGGTGACCGTTTTTGAATATGGGCCTTTCAGGCATTCTTTCTAACTTTCAAGCTGTGGCCTTATGGCTTCAGCTATTGTACTGCTGTTTTCTCACACTCGAACTCAGTGGCGCTTTGTTCCCGCGAGGCATTCTTTTCCGGTTAACAGAAGTTCGCCCTCTTTATTTCAAGCCACGGGGTAGAGAGATGGGTACTTTGCTCTCTCTGACACCACTCCCTTAGCCATCGAGGACAATGGTTGTCTTCTCTGGGCTTGTTTTCCTATCAGAGCTTCATCCTTTTATTTGAAAGGATCAGTGGCATTCTGTCACACTCCCGCAAACGGGTCCTTCCTCCTCACTTGTTAGCCTTTTGAGATAAGGCAGTAAGGTGAAGGAAAAGGGGGGGGGGGGAGTGTATTTTGTATCTTGGACTATTCTCTTTTGAGCTCTGTCCAGACGGTTTGTTAGAACATGGGCCTATTTCTGTGCCTTACGTGAATTAGGCTATGCTTCTCCCTAATCTTGTCAGTGTGACTTGTTTAGCTCGCATTATAAGATGACAGGTCTCTTTTCTCAGAGAGACCATATACTGGATAGGGTTCAATACAAAAGACCACTTCAAGACAAGTCTGGGTCTTTTGGTTTCGGAGTTTTAATGCTCCACAGGTTTTGAACCGCTGCATTCTGCTAGCCTTCATAAACATTACGTGAAACGTTCTTCCTTTTCTCCTAGCTGCAGCGCGCAGAGGTAGCGAGATTCACACACTCTTTGGCTTACAGTGTTATGTAGGTTTCAATAGAGGCTCTCTACCTCACTCTGTTTCTGTCCAGACTTTTTGTCAGGCATCAACAACTAGGACAACCATCTCTGATGGTTTTTATAGTTTTCCTCTTTCTAAGATTCTTGCCATAGGCGATCCATTGTTATGAATCTGATCAGTTATCTCATTATGCTCCTTCCTGTCCTTTACAGGAGGTTTAAAGGTTCATAAGCAAAACTACTCTTATCGTTTTTGATCACAAGGGTAGACAGGTTCTTATCTACGTTGGTGTTCAAATTAGTAGGATATCCCGAGGTCCTTGACTTCTTCTACTGGATATCGTAGGAGCTCTCTATCATCCTTTACCTGCGTGGCTTTTGCAGCGCGCGGCGTTACGGTTCTAACGCGCTTCAAGCAATGGTTGCAGCTGGGTATATTTTTTTGCCTAGCTTATAGATTGAGCATCCCACCACCTTTATTAGCAATCTGCATTTATGTGAGTTGGGATAAGAATGTAATTTAATTATAAATTTTAATAATAAATTTTAATTTGATTATATACTTACCCAACTCACATAGTGAATACCCTCCCACCTGCCCCGCTTTTGAGGGTTTTGTGGTTTCCTAAAAAAAAGAGGGGTTTTTCTGTTCGCTTTCGATCGTATGAGTATGATTCAAAGATGGCGGCAAGGTCAGGAAGTCACGCGAGACTTCGTTATATTAAAGGGTCAAGGTCGCTCTTTTTTTAGGGTTACCTCCCCTTGTTACCAAGGTGACGATTCAGCGTCCTAGCACTAGACTGAAGTAAATTGCATTTATGTGAGTTGGGTAAGTATATAATCAAATTAAAATTTATTATTAAAATTTATAATTAAACATATCATATTTTCATTATGTGAAGAGTTTTAGTTATGCCTGAGGAACAAAAGCCAGCCACTAGTGTTCTAAAACTGTGCCCTAAATTTGAAGAAAATATCTTTGATAGTTTTTAAAATATCTGGTCAAAACCGTTAAAAACATGCGTTTTTGCGTTAACTTTTCAACCGTCAAAATAGACAAAGAGGCCATACCTTCCACTCCATGCTCAGTGACCCCCAGCCATGTAGGGTAATCCCTCCCTCTCTGCCCCCTGTTCATCTGCCTGCAATCTCTGCTGTCTCTTGGTGCTTCTGGCTTCATGTGTTGCTTGTTGGGACTGTCTTTGGGCATTTTTTTAAATTCTTTTCGCATCTTTCAATTGGCACCAGGACATAGTGAACCCACCCACTTCCAGCGCTAGCTGCCTCAAAACTGATGCATAATTGGCTGCACCATCATTGAAGACTCCCACAGCCAGTGAGAGAGCAGTGTTGAATTGCATGATGGAAAATCTCTTTGAGCACTGCAGTTTATGTTGGAACAGTGAAATGCAAAAACTGATGCGAGTCCTACTCGCTTTGTTTCAATCAGTTTTACACTTTCTTTGCAAAAACGACACACCAAGTTTTCTGAGATGTTTAAATTTAGAAGCTCTATATCAATGATTCTGTTTCTAAGTGGAACATTGTCTGCAGTAACATCTTCAATATGACTTTTGTCAGTGTTTGTTTCTTTGAATTCTGTGAAGCTGTTGCTAAGTTTCTGTTCACTACGTGTGGGCGTGGCACTTTGGTCACACGTTTTACTACTACAGGGTACAGGCTCAGGCTCAGTCCCACCCTCTCTCAGTGAACATGACTGTGGCTTTTGCTTTCTTGGACTCTTCGTTTGAACCTTTGGAGTGTTGATTACCATGAAACTTTCGCTTCTGAGGGAGTTTTGCCCTTCTCTTTGCATCACAAGGCATGGTAAATGTTACTGACAAACCACACCAGCTATGTTACAGTGAAAAAAGATAGATAAAGAGCATCTTATCTTCATGTGATTACAATGTAGCACCGTTGGTTTTAGCACACTTAGAAGAAACTGTCAAGTTTTACACTGTATTCAAGCGTCTACACACTCAGTAGCTGCATCTTTCTGTCTATGCAACCTTTATTAATGTTACTCTTTGTTTTACAGGCTGACAGCCTTTGTGGCCAAGACGATGCACCAAGCCAGGTTCGGCGAGTGGGAGCGTGACCTGTTTATCCCCCTTGAGCTTATCAATCGCATGGTCATTTACCTGTGCTCCCAGCAGAACAAGACTACCGGAGCCTGGGATCCAGATCTGAACCGCCCCACTTATGACCGCAAGATGGTAAGGAGGGGTGGGAGGGCTGGGGATGGAAGATTGCTAGAGTCTCACAAAATTGTGGAGGTGAGAGCTGAGATTAAGTAGTTTATTCTTGAGCTAGAAATGTGGGGTAGAGAAGTTTTTGGTAGTCTGTGTGAATGTGTGTATACATGAAAACATAATTATATGGAAGGATAGTTTGTTAGTGTTTGGTCAAAAATGTGGAATACAGATCAGGGAGGATAATTTTGGTTACTGTGTTCACGTGTGTGTGTTTCACGTGTGTGTGTATGCGTGTGTATTTGCACAACTCCGAGTCTGTGCATGCACACTTGTGTGTCTTAACTCTATCAGCCCTGACTGCAGTGCAGGCTCAGCAGCCTCTCCAGCCTGGAGGGTTTTGGCACTGTAGTGCAAATCTGATGGGTACTTCACTAAAGCGCTTCTAACTCTGCAACTAATAGTTGTAGACACATAAAATTTTGTGTGTTGTATGATAAGTGCATGTTCTTACCTGTTGAGTAGCAGTCAGTACCTTCTGAAGTGTGTAAAGTTCAAAGAAATCCTTCTTCCAAGTCACAAACACAACACCAAAAAGTATGTAAACACACCACTCTGTCACAGTTGTGCCAACAAGTCACAGGATGTTTCCGTCTCACATTTGCATCAAAGCCCGCGCACAGGTCTTGTGCACTCAAATCACCACTTGTTTCACTTGTTTGAGACGAAGTAACGTCGCATTCGGGATCATAATCACTCTCATCGTTGAGGAAAATCTCGTCAAGAACCTGCCTCAACGAGTAGCGGCGTTGGTTGCTCATATTTCGCAGGTAAAATGCTCAAAAAACACTCAATCGGACGATTTTCGTTCGCCAAATTGCGACATACAAAGAAGAAGGAAGTGGGAACAGATTTACCTCCCTTGCTCGTGACCTGTCTTTTATTTTTAGATCAGAAACATCGACAGAAAAGATGCGTGTCGCCGCCCGACAGTTTGTCGGGCACAAGTGTTGAAAGCTGCTAAGGAGCGCCCGACAAACTATCGGGCGCAGGGCGGAAAGAGTTAATATGATGAGTCCGTTTGTTGAAAGAGTGAAAAACGTATGTTTCTGTTACAGGCATCATACGAAGCCATGAAGTCGGAGCAGATGCATGCAGATCGTATTCCACTCACTGCCTACGTTCTGATCGCTCTGTACGAGACCAAGGATGTCTCTGGGGTAATTTGATTTAATTTGTGTGTGTGTTTGTGGGTGTGTATTTTTTGCTATCTGTGGGCATGTGTGCATGCAAGTGTACCTCTGTTTGTCTTTGTGCCTACCTGTCGATGTTTCTGTGATTTCAGCTCAGTGTTTTACTATTTTGTCCACGTTTATGCGAGCTTATGTGCTGTTCATATTATGCATAGATGTTCTTTTATGTTCCATGTTAGGAAATGCTTACCGAATTTTCAAATCCATAACAAAAAATCAGTTTGACTGAAATTTAAACAACCAAAATTGACATTTATTTTAGTCACAACCAGTGCCTGTAACATCCGTTTACTGTTATTTTTCTAACGTTTTCTTTATTAGACCGCTACTTAATTAACTTTTTGTTGGCCTTTGGCAAGTCAGAATGCGCCAGGAAAACATATTTCAAAACTTGCGTTACCTCTTTTTCTTCCAGGAAGCCCTAGGTTGCTTGGACACTGCGCGAGCCAGTGCTGTCAACTTCCTTGGTAGTCAGATGGCAGCCATCCCGAAAGAGGAAGTGTTCCATCTCGCCATCACCACCTACGCCCTCTCACTATCCCAGGAGAAATCCAGCAAGGCCTTTGAACGCCTCTGGAGTTGGGTTCGCAATGATTGTGAGTATTGCAAGGGATGTCTCAGAATGGATGATAAATGTTAATCCATGTCTTCTTCTTTTCGTTCGCTTAATCTATGTCTCAAGATGGATGATAAATTTTAATCTATGTCACAAATGGATGATAAATTTTAATCTATGTCACAAATGGATGATAAATTTTAATCTATGTCACAAATGGATGATAAATGTTCATGGCTTGGTGCTCATTGGGTGGTGAGGTATTCAGTGAGAAAGTAGTATTAGTACTGCTTTGAACATAGCAGCGATTGTGTTAACTATTTCAACGGTAGTTGCAACCAGAGTTGTTCCAGTGTTTGTATGGCGGTGCACGAATACATAAAGAATGTGGATATTCTAATGCTTTTTTTGTGTGATATAGATTAACAACAATACTTTTACTTATCACTTTTTTTCTCGTTTCAGCCGAGGGACTCTATTTTGCTGACAGAAAAGTTCCAGAAAACCCATCAGAGATCCTCAACAACGTGCGTTTCCTGCATCCTCGGCAAGAATTAATGAATGACGGCTACGCTACACAGGCCACAGCCTACGCTTTACTGGCTCAAATCAACAACGGCGAGCCAAAGACTTACCGCGACTTGCTCATGGAATGGCTCAACTCCATGCGAAACACCATCGGCGGTTTTGCTTCCACTCAGGTTTGTACCAGCAGGGGTGGGATTTCTTTTGTCCCTGACGGATTTCCGTCCCAAGAAGAATTTTGGCATTTTTTTTTTATATACCTTTTTTTTTTTTAATCCCTGGCAGCTGTTGTTTACACTCCGTTCTGTGAACAGAAGGTCAACTACCTTTCACCATTACCAAATTGATACCTTGAGTGACATGTAGGGAGCAGCAATGACATCATTCTGATCAGTCATCGCTCAACGGCTATCGCCAGTTATCTCTCTGACCGGATGCTACAGTCCTACGCGAATCTATCAAAATAAGAATACAGAGTTATCTCCAATATGTTTTACGCGAGCACTGATCTAAATTTCAGATCAGTGTTCGCGAGACGAAAATGATTGCAGATTGGCCAACTTTGACAGTGATCTCCGTTCTGTCCTCTTCCAAACTTGCAATTTAGAGGAAATATACTTCTCATTTGCTTGTTTCTGCGTTATCCAGTTTTAGTTCAACTGTTTTTTCAAATGAACAGACTCTGCCGTCCTGGCGATAGGATGAACATGGCAGAGAAGATTTTAAAATGATCATTAAAAAATAGTGTTAAATGCTAAGTTTACATTAAACTGAATTACCAAAAGTTTAGTGCAATTACTGATCTGAACAGAGTTTTGACTGGTTATGAAGCAGCACAATACTACACTTAAATGCCAGATAGAGATGTATCATTAACTATGACTGTTTGACTCGCAGGACACACTGGTAGCAATGGAAGCGTTATTCAAGTTCACCCAAGTGGATCCAAACCGGAATGTCTTTGACCTGATGGTTCGTCTGGAGTCCACTGCCACCCCTACCTGGTTCCGGGAACGCTACCTGACCAAGACTGACTACACCAAGCTGTACCAGGATTCTGTGAGTACCGTGGCAGAGTCATGCAGTGATCCCCCTTGTCACTACAGCTCTGCAGGAGTTGTTTTCCTTGATTTCTGTAATAGCATTGCAGGCGTGAGTGATGCGGTGATCCACCTTGTCAATACAGCTCTGCAGGAGTTGTTTCCCTTGATTTATATGATGATGTTACAGACTTGAATTTGGTGATCCCCTTGCCACTATAGCTCTGCAGGAGTTGTTTCCCTTGTTTTCTATAATAATGTTATGGGCTTGAGTGATGTGATGATCCCCTTTGTCACTACAGCTTTGCAGGAATTGTTCAACAAACACCGAAAACTCCAAGTTGACACAATGATAAACAATCAAAATAGTCAATACACTTCAACTAACCTACAACTAAAACTTGTACAGAGAAAGGTTAGAGAAAAATGAAAGCAAAGCAAGAGAGACAGTGCACCACACGTCTTCACAGGACGAAAACCATTCGTTCAGTGACGTATTCCCGCGTTCTATCTCACGTGACCCATTCCTCTCGGAATTGTGGGAGATAAAACCACAATTAGACTTCACTTACTCAGGTAAGCTCGTCATAATTATGTAATTTTATGTTTGGGTGGAGAGGTCTGCTCAATTTGTCTCTCTGTCATGCTCTTGTAAACCTTTGTGTTTAAGGCTTTCCTGAATTGAGCCAGATGTGAGAATTCAGACACTATGATAAAGTTGCAACAGACAGTGAGCAGCAAGGAAGTAAAGGCCCACATCAAGGGAAAACTGATTGGCATGTCATGGTATTTTTTTAGGCAGGGTTTTCATTTTCTGCATGTACTCTTGAATAATCTTGTAATAGATTTGTTTTTTACAGTGCGATTCTTGTATGCATTGTTTCAGATTCCAATTGTGTGGGGAATGGTGAAAGTCCTTGCCCAGGGAACAGGACGTGCTCTCATGCAGGTAACATTTCTCTTGCTCACTCTCTGTCTCATGTCTCGATCTGTCTCTCTTTTTGTGAACTCAGAAATCAGATTCAATCAGTACCAAAGTTCACAAAAATATTGAAAATTAAGTTTGATATTTAAATTCAATCAGAAATAAAACACATCAAAAATATTTTTGTGAACATTCTTTGCGAAGAATTTATTTACGTGTATTTATTTTATGTATTTATATATTTATTTATTTATTTTGCAGCTGACAACCACAGTGAACGTGGAGTACCCACATCTGCTGAAGCAGACAGAGCGAGAGGACATGAATGACCGAGACTCAGACCCAATCCAGTTCTTCGACCTGATGATTGACAGAATCCAGTGGCATGGCCGCAACTTCTCAATCATGGAGATGTACCCTTGTGCCAGGTTAGTTATCAGATTACAAACTGTGTAGAAGGAGTGTACTGCCATTTTGAACAGTTACTAGTATTTGCTGACTGTACAATAGAAAATAATACTGCAGTGTAGTTGAAGTCTCTTTGAAGACCCCCTGAATTATTTGTATTCTATAAGGATAACTCATAACTCTCATTTACCATTGTATATGTTTAGAGGGCTTACTTCACTTGTTTCGTAGATATCTTCAAGTGTAGTCAGGGGCAGTCATTTAACTTCATGGGGATTGTTTTTCAGATGGATATACACAGAGAGAAGTTTGACCAGTGGTTTGGCAGTCATGGAGATTGATATCCCATCAGGCTATGTGGTGATGAACGACACCCTGCGCGACTACGTGCGATCGGGACTGGTGCCCAACCTCAAGAGAGCCGAGTTCTATGGGCGTAAAGTTGTCTTCTACTTCAGCTACGTAAGTGTTTTTATGTGGTTGAAATCAGTGTATAGTTCTTAAAATTTGGAAGCAACAGCTACCTCTGCTACAATTTAAAACAAAAATTTCCTTTATACGATCTAAGAAGACCATAGGTCAGATGATGTTTTGTTTTCAACGTAATTTTTGTCAGACTCTCTGGCGTATTGGTTTACCACACTTTTATTCAGTCATTTTGATGTCAGAGCCATTTCCAGTTCAGTCTTTTCCTTTTTTTAAATTGTTATTAAATTACATATTCTTACCCCAATTCTCATAAATGCATTGACTTCAATCTCACATGCTAGATGTCGAAAAACTACTCAAATTACCTGCCCTTGCAAGGGTGGTAACCAAGCTAAAAACAGACGCCATAGCCGTTGCTATGACCTGTCCCACCTGGTTACCCATAACCCACCGCGCACCACGTGAGCGCCGGCATCCGGAATAATCATTCTCGACTTTTTTACTTGCGCTCAGTCAATTGGAACTAAGAG
This sequence comes from Littorina saxatilis, assembly GCF_037325665.1. Taxonomy (NCBI): domain Eukaryota; kingdom Metazoa; phylum Mollusca; class Gastropoda; order Littorinimorpha; family Littorinidae; genus Littorina; species Littorina saxatilis. Next base: position 26,773,087 of record NC_090245.1, on the reverse strand, counting down.
CCAAAAGCTCATGTTCTTATCTCTTTACACTATAGGTGAAAGAGGCTTCTCTTAATTGACGCTCACAAGAGGTGTTGCTACTTTCATAGGACAGTCCTATGAGTGGTGGCCTATTGAACACAGGGGGGGGAGGGGGGGGGAGGGGGGGGGGGCGTTTAGTCCTCCCTCTGTTCCTTTACATGAGTCCAAAAACTGTTCAAAAAAAGAAACGCATAGCTTGTAATATTTGGTTAATTTAGTTATATGGCTACAAGGATATCCACCAAACTGCAGAAAATGTTTATCTGGTCGTCGACCTTTCGTCCATTGCCACAAGTGAGCTCTGCACGTGACGCATGCGTTATCAGTGGCTACAATGTCAAAATTGCTCATTTGGCATGACCACTCGTCATGCTTCAGTGTAATCTCGTGAAACTCGGGGAATATTGAGCTCTCACCATGTCTTCCAAAACCCATAAAAGCGGATTGTTCGCCACAAAGAAATCGGACGACAATTCAGCGACGAAAGATGGCCCGATTGAGCAGAGAAGACCGCCAAATTGCATTGGGTCGTTTACAAGCAGGCCAAAGTCCAAGTGCAATCGCCAGGCACTTCCACGTGTCCCAGAGCACCATCAGTAGACTGTGGGTCAGGTTTCAAGCCACTGGCTCCGTTGCTGACTTGCCACGAGCGGGAAGACCAAGGGCGACAACTGCTGCTCACGACCGCTTCATACGGCTCCGCCACCTCCGGAATCGTTTCCTGTCGGCCTCATCTTCTGTCCAGGCTCTCCCCGGGCCACACCGATTATCGGACCAGACCGTGCGGAACCGCCTGCATGAAGCTGGTTTGAGAGCTCGCAGACCTCACAGAGGAGCTGTCCTCACCCGCCGCCATCGCCAGAACCGAGTGCAGTGGGGCAACCAGCACCTTCGCTGGACCGTCCGGAATCACTGGAGACACGTGTGGTTCAGCGACGAGTCCTACTTCCTGCTCCAGCGACATGATGGTCGGAGGAGGGTCTACCGGAGAGTAAACGAACGTTACGCGCCCAACTGTGTGGATGAGGCACCCGTTCATGGTGGTGGAGGCGTCATGGTGTGGGGGGCGATCAATACCGCTGGAAGGAGCACCCTGGTGCACGTCCAAGGGCGCATAACTGCCCAGCGATACGTGGAGGAAATTCTGCGCCCACACGCCCTTCCTCTTCTGGCTGACCAGGATGCCATATTCCAGCAGGACAACGCTCGCCCGCACACAGCACGACTCACCACCCAGTTCCTCACCGACCACCATGTCCAGGTGCTTCCCTGGCCATCCATGTCGCCAGACATGAACCCGATAGAACACCTCTGGGATGAATTGGACAGACGTGTGCGCAGGCGAGAAGAAGCGCCGGCAAATCACCGCGATCTATTGCAGGCACTTCAGGAGGAGTGGGACACCATCCCACAGCAAGATATCCGGCATCTGATCCAGTCCATGCCCAGAAGGTGCCGGGCAGTTGTTGCTGCTCAAGGCAGTCACACCCCCTACTGACTTGACAGCCTCGGCACCCAATCGTATTGATTGACTGATTGATTTGAAGATGCAAATGAACTGTGTGTGCATTCAACTGTGTCCATACCAAATTTCAAACAAATAATCTAAATATTGGATTTTCTGTTAATTTTTTTGACAAATAAAACAAATTTGGCAAGTAGCAACTATGCGTTTCTTTTTTTGAACAGTATATATTAATCAAATGAAAATTTACTATTAAAATTTTCCATTCCATTTCAGTTTTGTACAATTTTAGGTGTCTGATTTTGCCCCTCTTCACATATTTCTGTGTTGGCCTTCAGTGGGGTTTTTTCACAGTAGATTAATCTACAACCATGATGCCTCATGCATGCTTATAGTATTACATCTTGTTCACACCAACAGTTGGACCAGAGCTACTCCTGTGTGATGTTCAGAGCGGAGCGGTGGTACCCTGTTGCCAATGCCACAATTCAGCACCGAATGAGAGTCTATGATTACTATGAACCAGGTATGCTTAACTCTCTAACTCTCCTGATTTTAAAGACGCACCTATCTACCTGTTAAGAAATGAAATGGAAAGGATGATACCAGTGTTAGATAGGAAAATCAAAAGCTGTCATCAGGAAAAAGGAAGCATGAGCTTTAAGTCAATAGTGTGATTTTGTTTTCAAAATTCTTCTGCTGTGCAGCAATGTGCGTGCGCATGTGTGCGCGTGTGCATGCGTGCGTGTGTGCATGCGTGTTTGTATGTGTTTGCGAGCGTGTTTGTATGTGTGTGCATGCTAGCACATGTTTACATTCCATGCATGTGGTGCATATGTGCATGTTTGTGTGTGAATGCTTTTCCACTACTAAATTGAACATTTAAATTTTTGGTAATTTGTGTGCATTCTATTTTGACGCTTGCTTCTGAACTCTGCATATTTGTGTTTCAGGGATGCACAACACAACAATGTACACCACATACAACTTGTTTACGCTCAACATCTGCTATGTGTGCGGTTCCTACCAATGCCCGTATTGTCCAAATTTCAATGTCGCTACAGCTATAAAGGCCACGATCACATTGCTGGGATTAATCTCTGGATTCCTCATACAAAGGTTCTACATATTACGGTCTTGATTTTTCTGTCAAGTTGCAAGCATGCATGAATTGATCTGAGCGTAATGGGCGTGACTTGAATGAGTGTGGAGTGTGAAATGTGCACTGAATGAAATATCTAGTTTTGTTTCTGTTTGATAAATGCTTTGGGGGAACTTAGTACATTTTCTCAGGGAGGGGGGGGGGGTGGGGGGTAGGGTAGGGTAGGGTAGGGTAGGGTAGGGTAGGGTAGGGTAGGGGTGGTTTTTGACATTTGGATCAATTACATTTAGATCAATTGATGAAAAGAATGTTGGTACATACCAATTTAAGAAAAGAGGCTCTTTCTGTGTGGAATCTGAATGATGAGAATAATGACTTTATATTATGTGTTTTTGAATAGACTTTTATCTATGAAGTGTACGGGGAAGGCCGATTGTTGTTCCTTTTCCCACTTTTTTGCAATGGTTTGTGAGGATGTGTGCATGGGTTTGTGTTTTTCTTCATCATCAAAACTGTCGTCGCATGAATTGACATTCCATTATCTTTCTTCATTTTAGTTCCATCAAATGTTTTGTTAAATTAAGTTGTGTTGAATAAGAACACACAGAGCTGTCAACACGTAACTGATCTTCATGTTATTAATTAGCTAGCGCCAGAGGCCATGTACAGTGTGCACCATTAAACTTAAGGGTGATCGAATCAAACAGCGAGTTATGAACTTTATAAATTCATTGTTTTTGTAAGGTACAATTGCTTGGAATGTACATGTCAATAAGATCTGGAAAGGTTTAACTCAATGCCTTGTGTCCTTATTTTCACTTGATCTTTTTGGGCAAAACAATGAACAAAATTGTTCATGATAAAATGTGTTACATTTGTTTTACAGTTGCTTTAGGAACAGATGTGTACATCAGAATTATTTCTAAGGACTGCCAGATAACATATCTTGTATATAGATGCTCATCTTCATGTTGATCCATTTGTAGGTTGTGCAAATATGTGTACATATCAAACATTTGTAATAAATCTATACTCATATATACATACTCCTGCCATCTTTCAGAAGATGTGTCAACTACATTGTATTTGTAAATGCCAGTCGTGTCACCAGGAGATAATGTTATGATCATTGCCAGATCCTTTTTCTTCTTTTTTAAAATTTATAATGGATAGTAGCTAATGTTTGCCAGTTTTGATTTGAAAAATGTGCCACTTAGATGACTGATATTGAATAATAATTTATATATATATACTTTTTATTAATGTTAGAATAGATGCTCAGATTTGGTCTCTTCTTTCCTTTTTCGGTTTCTAAAATGAAATGTAACATGGCATAACAACCATTATCAATTTAGTTGTAATCATTCCAGTGTTCCTTTTTACAATTAGTCAAGTTTTGACTAAATGTTTTAACATAGAGGGGGAATCGAGACGAGGGTCGTGGTGTATGTGTGTGTGTGTGTGTGTGTCTGTCTGTGTGTGTGTGTGTGTGTAGAGTGATTCAGACTAAACTACTGGACCGATCTTTATGAAATTTGACATGAGAGTTCCTGGGAATGATATCCCCAGACTTTTTTTCGATAAATGTCTGATGACGTCATATCCGGCTTTTTGTAAAAGTTGAGGCGGCACTGTCACACCCTCATTTTTCAATCAAATTGATTGAAATTTTGGCCAAGCAATCTTCGACGAAGGCCGGACTTCGGTATTGCATTTCAGCTTGGTGGCTTAAAAATTAATGAATGACTTTGGTCATTAAAAATCTGAAAATTGTAAAAAAAAAAATTTTTTTTATAAAACGATCCAAATTTACGTTCATCTTATTCTTCATCATTTTCTGATTCCAAAAACATATAAATATGTTATATTTGGATTAAAAACAAGCTCTGAAAATTAAAAATATAAAAATGATGATTAAAATTAAATTTCCGAAATCGTTTTAAAAACTATTTCATCTTATTCCTTGTCGGTTCCTGATTCCAAAAACATATAGATATGATATGTTTGGATTAAAAACACGCTCAGAAAGTTAAAACGAAGAGAGGTACAGTAAAGCACTGCTATGAAGCACAGCGCAACTGCTACAGCGCCAAACAGGCTCGTCACTTTCACTGCCTTTTGCACTAGCGGCGGACTACGTTCAGTTTCATTCTGTGAGTTCCACAGCTTGACTAAATGTAGTAATTTCGCCTTACGCGACTTGTTTGTTACTGAAAAGGGTTTTGGATTGTTCAATTTACTTTTATTTATACTTTGTATTTACATTTATTTTTGTTCAAGAGTATTAGGTCAATTCTTTTTTAAATTGTGCATACTTCAAAAGTACATCCAGTTTGTCCTACATTTTTAAGCATTTAATTTGCTTTGAATTTTTTATTGATACATATCAAAACAGCAAAACATATCTCCTGTTATAAACCAGATGTTAATAGTTTGTATCCACCGTAATTTACAGTGCTTGTACATATCATACCTTCCTTACAGATATTTGTAAATATGACTAATGCTGCTTTTTTATATGGAAAAATAAAGTTGTTTTCTTAACAAATAACTTGGATCTCTCTAAAGAGTGTGTGAATGTTTTCTTGCTTACATTTCTGGGAGAATGTTGGATTCTCGGGAGATTAGAGGTGCACAAATCAACTAAATGCAGCTGGTTATTAACAGACTAATGCCAAAAATAATTCTGTTGGGTTTATATAGGTTGTGAAAGATTGAATACCCTTGCGTCCCTTTAGTGAGACAAACAAACCACGGGCCAGTCACAAGCAAGGGGTGTGTCTGAGACACTTGGACATTAAAGGCCAGTCACTAGCAAGGGGTGTGTCTGAAACACGTGACATTAAAGGCCAGTCACTAGCAAGGGGTGTGTCTGAAACACGTGACATTATAGGCCAGTCACTAGCGAGGGGTGTGTCTGAAACACGTGACATTAAAGGCCAGTCACTAGCAAGGGGTGTGTCTGAAACACGTGACATTATAGGCCAGTCACTAGCGAGGGGTGTGTCTGAAACACGTGACATTAAAGGCCAGTCACTAGCAAGGGGTGTGTCTGAAACACTTGACATTAAAGGCCAGTCACTAGCAAGGGGTGTCTGAAACACAACATTATAGGCCAGTCACTAGCGAGGGGTGTGTCTGAAACACGTGACATTAAAGGCCAGTCACTAGCGAGGGGTGTGTCTGAAACACGTGACATTAAAGGCCAGTCACTAGCAAGGGGTGTGTCTGAAACACTTGACATTAAAGGCCAGTCACTAGCAAGGGGTGTGTCTGAAACACGTGACATTAAAGGCCAGTCACTAGCAAGGGGTGTGTCTGAAACACGTGACATTAAAGGCCATGCAGTCACTAGCAAGGGGTGTGTCTGAGACACGTGGACAAGGAGCACGTGCGGATTATTTGTCTCACTAAGAGACCGACTGTATATCGTGTTATTGTATTTGTCAGACTTGATTGTACCAAGTCCCTACACATGTTGTAATGCGCTTAGAGCCAAATATTTTTGTTTTTTGTAAGGGATAGGCGCAATATAAATACACTTTATTATTTATTATTATTAAAATCAAGGGTATTAACTCTTTCACAACCCATACAAACCTGAGAGTTTTTTTCCCCGAACATCGTCAATTAGCTACAACCTTCTCACAGAACATTTGCATGGCTAAACTCACACGGTTACAGCCTTCTGTTTATCATGCTTAGTTCAGCAGTTGCATGAGAATAGACTATATTGTTTAGTTTCCAGGCTGAGTGCCATTCATCCCGTTGCATGAAGTGATCTACCACACTTTGTACTGTTCGATGAGAACCTGTTGCACTCGGCTTTACTGAGTGGTGTACATCCAGCAAAGTTCAACAACCACTCGATTGAAGACATCCCTCATTTTAAGACCGTTCTTTCTTTCTTTATTTGGTGTTTAACGTCGTTTTCAACCATTCAAGGTTATATCGCAACGGGGGAAGGGGGAGATGGGATAGGGGAAAGGGGGGAGATGGGATAGAGCCACTTGTTAATTGTTTCTTGTTCACAAAAGCACTAATCAAAAAATTGCTCCAGGGGCTTGCAACGTAGTACAATATATGACCTTACTGGGAGAATGCAAGTTTCCAGTACAAAGAACGTAACATTTCTTACATACTGCTTGACTAAAATCTTTACAAACATTGACTATATTCTATACAAGAAACACTTAACAAGGGTAAAAGGAGAAACAGAACCTGTTAGTCGCCTCTTACGACATGCTGGTTAGCATCGGGTAAATTCTTTCTCGTCCCAACCAATATGGGACTCCCCCTAACCCGCGGGGGGTATTTTAAGACCTGATGACATTGTTTTCTCAGACAGATTCATACAGTCTGTATATTTACCTCTATATGCGGAAAAACTTGGTCAGGAAATTTTGCATATTAATTTTATTGACTTTCATGGAGTGTAAAAAGACATGGTAAATATAAATCAAAGAAATGTACAGCAATGTATTCAAGCATTATGGTAAACAAGAGAGACGGCAGTTCAACACAGTTAGATCCAGAGTTCGGTGACAGCTACTTTCCTATTTTGCATTAGAAAAAAAGCACACCTTATCTCACAATATCTCTTGTTAATGTGCTCTTTTCACAGCATCCATTCAGACTCACACACATGTACACACACACACATGCACACCAGTACACACCAATCACACCCATGTGTACGCATTCTGCAGAATCCATATGCACACAAACAGCATCCTAATTAAATCTAATGCTGAATTTGTCATCATGAAACCAAATACATGTACATGGAGCTTCCTCAAACATATCTGAATGCTAAATGAATAAATTTCGTATGTACCAATTTATAATCTTTACACGAAAGAAAAACAACACATTTGCACTTTGGACATATCCAAGATTATGGCCGCTCTTGAAAACACTGCAAGGTTTATAAAACCAAGCAGACAAAAGAAGAGAAAATAAAGAGTCGTATAACATACCTGTTTCGTAAAGCCTTTGCTTAGCCTGAGTAGACTCTCCACAACTCTATTCTGTTTTGGAACTCTCTACCCTGTATGTGCTTTATGGTCTCTTTGTCAATGGTATCTTTGTGTGTGCGCGTGCGTGCGTGTGTGTGTGTGTGTGTGTGTGTGTGTGTGTGTGTGTGTGTGTGTGTGTGTGTGTGTGTGTGTACTTTTAACATTGTACGCTAAGTTTTGCTTAGTGCTTGGGTTCTTGGTGTTATGTCTCAGTTAAATGTATGCTTTGTATGCTTGTTGATTTGTGCTAGTTTATTCTATAATGAATTTGTAAAGCGCCTGGAGCCAATTGATGGGACTCGCGCTATAGAAAAGTTATTTATTATTATTATTATTATTATTAACTGATATTATCAAGCATGAGGAAAGGGAAGTGAGGGGCAAGTAACATCTTCATTTGTGTACCTGAGTCAAATCTGTTCTCAGAGGTACGATATATCTTTCCCATGTGAACCAATTACAGTGGAACTCCCACGTTAAAAAATCTGAGAAAATCTGGTCATAAAATGGAGGGGGTCTTAAACTGGAGGTAACTCTACAGAGGTTATTAACAGAGCATCTGGAAAAGCAATTCAACTGTATCTTATCAACCAACACCAGCCTGTTTCAGGCTTCACAAGGGGAAGAGAATTCCTCCACTTGTACATGCAACACAACTCTACAACCTTGTTGCTTTATGTACAAGGAGGGATTTCTTTTTTTAAAGGGATTCATTTTGTAGATTAACACAGATGGCAGTTTAAAATTTAATGTGTACACAAATGCCAACTCTGCACAGAAAGGAGCATGCAGGGCTGTAGATGTTTAGTGTGTGTCTAAGTGAAGGATGCTCCTAACTCACCTAACAGTTGGGACAGATCTGCGGAGTTTGCCAAGATGGTTTACAATGAAAACAAGGTATCGTCAATTTTTGCAAATATGTGAAGAAACTCTTACCTAAACCAGCAGGGGCAAATGGACTTTCAATTGTGCAACCTACAACTATAAAGAGGCATCTGATGATCAAACAAAGGTTTACACTCAGGTATGTACATGTCTTCCCATCAAGAGGACAATTAAGCAGGTGCAGCAAGATCACTGCACTTATTGTCACAAATATTGTAACCCCCTCCCCCTCCTCCTTGAAATTCTTTCAAATTGCTCCAAAATTAGCATATGGGCAAGGGGGGTGGGTGGGTATTTGCACCTTACCGCCTTGTAGTCCATAAAATGCTGCCAATTTGATTTATTTGGCTAATTATAACCCAGAGTCAACTCACAGTACTATTACTAGTAGAAAACACCTGGCATAGACTATCCAACATGACACTCAGAGACGTGTAAAAGGCGATCGACAAGAAAAAGACAATCCCATGATTTTTCCCACATGAAGTTGAGATTTACACGCCACAATTTTTCTAACCTGGACTTCACAAGGAATGGGTCGAATTTGTTGCTACCTGAAGTTGTGCAATCTCCTCTATTTTCCAGAAGAGAAGTGTCCAAAATCGCTGTCATAATCAGTGTTTCAGTAAAAGAAAAACGTCACAAACAATTGTTCCACCAAGACACACTTACAGATTCTGAACCACTCCAGCATGCATCCTGTGTATTACGACCTTAGTATGAAACACTTTAACAAGAATCCCAAAATGAGTCCAACAAGGGTGAAGGTCGCTTTTATCACCATGGCAACATTGAAGTAGGGACAGTAAGGACACTGGTAGGATCCACAGCTGTAGCAGATGTTCTGCTGGAACAGGTTGAAGGTCGTGTACATCGTTGTGTTGTGCATGCCTGAAAGAAGATTTCATCCATCAAGTTATGCAAACATTTTGTCAAAGGCATTTACTTCTTTTCCACTTGATTGTCTCTTTATCATTTGTATGTCCGTGCACTTGAAAGACCAATAAGTTGAAGTACTAGTGAATGTTTCATTTTGCTGATGAGTAAACGTTCAAATAACTAACCTTTCTTGTCTTTTTTGTTTTGTTTTAATGGCATTTGAGGCTTACAAAAATCCCCAAAACAAATTGAAACTCTTTTCATAAGTTTAGTTGGAAGGCTTGTCTTAAAATCCTTGAACATTAAACCACTCTCCTTTAGAATTTATGGTAGTCAATTATAATTGGCCTCAGTGTGGCAAGGCTCCTGGGGACTGCAAAAGTGCTTCATCCCATGCTGTACCTCCTCTCCTCCTTCATCTACGGACAGAACTGAACTGAACTGGTAGACTAGTGGACATACATGCCAGCTTCCATGCTGTCTCCTTCACAGTAGCTACACATTAGCAAGTGATAACACTAACAGAATAAAAATATGCACACACAAGCACACATACATTAATGCATAACACGCACATGCATGCACACACACACACACACACACGCCTGTGTGCGCCTGATGCACATACTCACACACACAAATACACACACACAATTGCGCATGCACATACTCACACACACAAATACACACACACAATTGCGCATGCACATACTCACACAGAAATACACACACACAAGCCACATAAAAACACACACAGACTAATGAAAAATTCCCACTCACACACACACAGGTACTCACATAACTCATTCACACACACAAACAAAAATACACACACACAAACCTGGTTCATAGTAGTCATAAACCCTCATGCGATTCTGGATGGTGGTGTTAGCAACGGGGTACCAGCGGTCAGCACGGAAAAAGACACATGTACGACTTGTGTCCACCTAAAAAGTTATGGAAAACTTTTTGAGCTGAATGCAAGAGTAAATAAAAAGTAAAGGGGAGAGAGAGAGAGAGAGAGAGAGAGAGAGAGAGAGAGAGAGAGAGAGAGAGAGAGAGAGAGAGAGAGAGAGAGAGAGAGAGAGAGAGAGAGAGAGAGAGAGAGAGAGAGAGAGAGAGAGAGAGAGAGAGAGAGAGAGAGAGAGAGAGAGAGAGAGAGAGAGAGAGAGAGAAGAGACAAAAGAAAGAGATAAGTTCATACACAATTTCAGTATGCAAAGTAACCTTCAATTCATCAAGTAACTAACCTTAATAAATAAAATCTATTAACACAGATACTCAAAGACTTACATAACTAAAATAGAAGACAACTTTGCGTCCATAAAACTCAGCTCTCTTCAGGTTTGGCACTACGCCTGAGCGCACATAGTCACGCAGCGTGTCATTCATGATGACATAGCCGGTGGGAATATCAATCTCCAGGACCGACATTCCGGTGGTATGACCTCTGTCAGTGTAAAGCCACCTGGAAAAGAATTACATGATTCAGATACCTGTCGGTAATGCAAAACTCGGTTGGTATATTTTTCCCACTGCTTGAAGATTGTTGCTACAAAGACATCTGCAAGCTATTAACTATCATAGGGTGTTCTTAAAAGTCCATGCCAGAGACTCTCTGAGAATCAATTTTCACTCAAGTAGCAGAAATCAACATCTACAGGTACCTGCAGAACGTTAATGCAGAAATCTGTGCCGTTTTGCCGTGATTAAACTTCCATTTATATTACTAACATCACATACTTTTACTATTTCTGCCAGTGAGTACAGTGGAACCCCCTTTTAAGACCTCCAAAAATCTATGAAAATCAGGTCTTAAAAAGGAGGAGTCTTAAAATGGGGGTAAATTTACAAAGACTATGAACAGAAAATCAGGTCTTAAAAAGGAGGAATCTTAAAATGGGGGTAAATTTACAAAGGCTATGAACAGAAAATCAGGTCTTAAAAAGGAGGAGTCTTAAAATGGGGGTAAATTTACAAAGGCTATGAACAGAAAATCAGGTCTTAAAAAGGAGGAGTCTTAAAATGGGGGTAAATTTACAAAGGCTATGAAAAGAAAATCAGGTCTTAAAAAGGAGGAATCTTAAAATGGGGGTAAATTTACAAAGGCTATGAACAGAAAATCAGGTCTTAAAAAGGAGGAGTCTTAAAATGGGGGTAAATTTACAAAGGCTATGAACAGAAAATCAGGTCTTAAAAAGGAGGAGTCTTAAAATGGGGGTAAATTTACAAAGGCTATGAACAGAAAAGAGGGTCTTAAAAAGGAGGAAGTCTTAAATGTGGGGGTCTTAAAAGGGGGAACTTCACTGTAATACATACGTGACGCATGGCCTCATTTCCATGATAGAGAAATTGCGTCCATGCCACTGTATGTCCTCGATGATGAGATCAAAGAAACGAATGTGGTCTGCTTCCTCTGATCTGTCTGTCATGTCCACCTGCTGAGTCGGTTTGAGGAGGAACTCATACTCCACGTTCACTGTTGTTGTTAGCTGGAAAAGAGGACAAATGAGGATGAGGATGAGGATAAGGATGAGGTTAAGAGGATAAGATTTCATATAGTCCTGTGCGGTTACCCTCATGGACATTCAGGCTGCTTTCTCACAGGGGAAAGCGAGCTGCCATACAGTATACGGCGCTACCCTTTTTGTTCTTTCTTTCTTTTTACTGCATGCATGTATTCATGTTTCCAAGCGCTGAGACTTTCGCAGTGAACTTGGGTTCTTTATCGTGTGTATGCGTGCACAACGAGGAGAGTCTGCACAAAGTTGACTCTGGGAAATAAATCCTTCATCAAACGTGGGGATCGAACCAAGGCCGATCGAGACAACTGGTTTAGAATCCATTGAGCTTTTTCCCTGCCAAATGGCTTCAGCACAGGAATGCATCAAGTTGACTATTCTGCAGTTTTATTCGGAAACAAAAGAATTGTAGGGTAGTCTGGAGTTGGAACTACAGAGAACGGTTAGAGCATCACCAGTTATATGTTTAGGTGCCTGTGAGATGTAAATAGTTATTAGATTGTTTAGCAGTTAAAGGGAGAGAGGGGAATCGTGGTGGGGAGAGGTTTACAGACGGCCATACACACTTAGGTTTTAATGAAAACTGTACATGTATTACTCTCTTTCAGCTAGATACGAGAGGGACAGACAGATTGGATTGGATTGGATTGGATTGGATTGGATTGGATTGGATTGGATAAGATTTACAGTCCAGTGAGGTTACCCTCAGATAGAGACAGACAGGCAGGCAAGCAGAGAGATAGAGAGACAGACAGACAGATAGAGACAGACAGGCAGGCAAGCAGAGAGATAGATAGACAGACAGACAGACAGATAGAAAGAGACAGGCAGGCAAGCCGAGAGATAGATAGACAGACAGACAGATAGAAACAGACAGGCAGGCAAGCCGAGAGATAGATAGAGAGACAGACAGACAGGCAGGCAAGCAGACAGACAGAACGTCCCACTTACCTGTAGCAGAGCTCTTCCTATGCCCTGTGCTTTGGACCTTATAGCTCCCCACACCACTGGAATCTGCAAGGAGAGAAAACAAACGTCATTGTTGCGCATACATTTTCAAGAAACAGAACATTTTAATGAACAGTGATAGGCATCATATAAGGTTTGTGAACTGAGCAAAGGCTATATTTAGGAGAAACATACAGGAGCTTCAGCCTGGTTGCCTGTTACAGCTACTGATAAAATAAAAAATATGAGGATAATATGATCATGCGCCCCTGATTTGATTTCATTTAATGATTCTTGAAAAGTGCTGTGCAAGTTTTATTTCTTAATGTACCATCATTAATTTGGTCAGTTCTGTGACATTTAAGAGGATGAAAGTCGCTTGTTCATTTCAATGCGCGTTATTCTCTCAGGTGCCAAGAGATTGGTTCAGCATAACTTTCACGTACTCGTTTGCACATGTTCTATGAATTTAGAGCGCTTACTTCCCTTTATTTCTCAGTGCTTTGGATAAAGCCAACCAGAAATGATTGACACTGTAGGTAGACCTATGCCATCACAAACATGCAGTTGAGCACATATACAGACGGGCACATTGGGCTAGTGGATAATATATCCGGCTCCAATGTGGAAGGTTGCGGGTTCGAATCCCGGCGGCGCCTAGTGGGTTAAGGGTGGAGATTTTTCCGATCTCGTAGGTCAACTTATCTGCAGATCTGCAAGTGCCTTATCCCCATTCATCTATACAAACAAGCACAAGACCAAGTGCGCAAGGAAAAGATCCTGTAATCCATGTCCGAGTTCGGTTGGTTACAGAAACACAAAAATACCAAGCATCCGTCTTCTGAAAGCGGTGTATGGCTGCCTAAAACGGCCGGGTAAAAACGGTCATACACGTAAAAACTCGCTCGTGCATAAACATGAGTGTACGTGGGAATTTCAGCCCATGAACACCGAAGAAGAAGAAGATGTTCAATTGGATTGGTAACTGAATATTTCTGACCGACTGACACTGTAGGTAGACCTATGCCATTACAACCGTGCAGTTGAGCACTCACACAGTCCTTGGTGAGGAAGGTGTAGTGGTCCTGCCTGAGAGCCACAGTTCTCTTCCAGCCCGCAGAGGACGTGGACCACATGGTGAAGTCCAGGTTGAAGATGTTGCGATTCTTGTCCTGGGCCGCAAACTCGTACAGGGCTTCCATGGCAATGATGGTGTCCTGCACAGAGATACGAGAAAGCTGCATGCTAATCGTTCTGATTGGTTTAAACAGTGTTTTATTCAAATACCAGATTACAAAGCCATGAAATGTATGTTTTAATAAAGGGGCACAACAAGATAAACTTATGAATGTGCTCTTAGAGACTAAATATTGAATTGCCGGATTGTTCTGATTTAGGCCAAATCTTAACATGCTGATTTGGGAGAAGAAGTCCAGCTAAAGTAAACATCAAGACTATTCTTATAAAACTGTTCCATGGAGATGATGGTGTCCTGCACAGAGATACGACAAAACGGCATGTTAAATTAATCGTTCTGATTCAGGACAAGTCTTAGCATGCTGATTTGGGAGAGGAAGTCGAGCTTAATTAAACATTATAACTATTCTTATAAAGCTGTTCTGTGGAGATGTTGCCATTCTGAGTCCTGGATAGCGAATTCACACAGCATCTTACCTCCATGGCAATAAAATATGTGGGAGAGAATCTCCCAATGATGTTCCTCATGGTGTGACACCAGGCCATGAGAGAGGTGATGTTGCTGTCTTGCTCAACATAATACTGCTGTTTCGCTGAACAGCTAACAACCTGCACTACCTGAGACATGAACACAACCCACCTGTGTGGAGGAGAATCCCCCAATGGTGTTCCGCATGGTGTGAAGCCAGGCCATGAGAGAGGTGGTGTTGCTGTCTTGCTCACGCTGTTTCATGTACGACATGAGGGCGTAGGCTGTGGTATGAACAGCGTAGGCATCGTTCATCAGTTCTTGCCGAGACTTGAGGTAGCGGATGTTGGTCAGAAACTCCGACGGGTTCTCCCAGACCTTCTGGTCAGCAAAGTACAAGGCACTCGCTGCGAAAAAAACAAACGAGAAAAAAAGTCGCTACTTACTGTGTGGGAGATTACCATCCTCTTATTCTAGTAAGAGTGTCTTACTCCGTTTTACTTTAAAAAGAAGAAGAAATAAATTTCTACCAACAAATGGTTCACACTTAAGACCATTGCTTGATGGCTATAGACTTTAGAAAGGGAAGGAGGATCAGTCATTGGGAAATTGTTCACATAAAACAGAAAGAGCAATCGAGAGAAAATGTGTGCGCACGCGAGCGCAAGAGAGAGATGAAGAGAGAGAGAGAGAGAGAGAGAGAGAGAGAGAGAGAGAGAGAGAGAGAGAGAGAGAGAGACAGGGACAGACAGAGGAAGACACAGACAGAGAAAGAGACAGACAGAGAGAGAGAGACAATGACAATTCTTTATTTAACGAGGGTAATAGAGTAAGCAGTGGTCTGCTTGAGAGAGAGAGAGAGAGAGAGAGAGAGAGAGAGAGAGAGAGAGAGAGAGAGAGAGAGGGACAGACAGAGGAAGACACAGACAGAGAAAGAAACAGACAGACAGAGAGAGAGAGAGACAATGACAATTCTTTATTTAACGAGGGTAATAGAGTAAGCAGTGGTCTGCTTGAGAGAGAGAGAGAGAGAGAGAGAGAGAGGGGGGGAGGGGGGGGAGAGAGAGAGAGGGGGGGGGAAGGGGAGTAAAGATGAGAAAGGCTCAGTGAAACATAGAGATACACAGACAGTGATCCCACGATGATGACACTGAGATAACACATTCAAGAACGTAACACTCAGGCTATAAGCAGAAGACTGAACCACACCAAAAACAACAACAGATTCTCACAGTCATTTCTCATCTGTGCAAACAGTTTGTTTATGCTCTTGATGCGCCCCTGCTTTCCGAAGGAGAGAGCATACGATGAGATGGCCAGAATGAAAACCTCATCCTCTGGTATGTTGTCTACCTGTGACACCAGGTAATCCACTGCACGCCGCTTTGCGTTGTCACGGCAATGAGCTGCAGTCTGAACAACAAAGCAACACGACTGTCATTCCTTAAATTTGCTACAGAGGAACCCCCCTTTTGAGACCCCCAAATTTAATTCTCCATACCTGTTAAGACCCAATTCTCTCAGACTTTCTGTTCATAACCTCTGTAAATTTACCCCCATTTTAAGACTCCCTCCTTTTTAGGACTTGATTTTCTCAGATTTTTTAAGGTCTTAACTCATTGTCTCCCAGGTACGGATATATCCGTACCCACTCATTTGGCTCTATCTCACCAGGTACGGATATATCCGTACCCACTCATTTGGCTCTATCTCACCAGGTACGGATATATCCGTACCCACTCATTTGGCTCTATCTCACCAGGTACGGATATATCCGTACCCACTCATTTGGCTCTATCTCACCAGGTACGGATATATTCGCTCAGACTGTTAGCTTCAGTCGCTTCCTGTAACGTCGATCTAACGCCTGCATTCCAGCGTGCTGATACACAGTCTCAACACAGCTACTACAATTCTGAGTGACCTGTTGCAGCACAGCTGGTCTCGGCTAAAAAAAAAATGGGTCAACATAGGTGGGGTAGACAGTGTTAAAAGGGGGGCTCCACTGTACATACCTGCAAAGAGACCCCTCCTAAGCAAAAGTAATCTCTTACAAAATCATAAGAAAATGTAAACGTTTGATCTGTCCAGTTTATTAACATCCCCATGTAGCCATGACAATTTAGTGGGACAAATCTTTGAAAGGCAGACAATAACCATCTATATGGAAGAGTCCTCTTTGATATGTGGTAAAATTACAAAGACACTGAAGCAAAATACATGTACATGTACAGCAGTCCCTCTCATGAACGGACACCCTTGGGCCATAGCAAAACTGTCCGTACATTGCAGGTGTCCGGTCACGGGAGGGGTGACCACACCACCCCCTCCCCCATACACTCACACAGAGACACACAAACAACAGGATTGAGTCTATGCTAATCACTTCTTGTGGCTACTAAACAATAACAATAAACTCCTAATACTTCTTTAAACGTTCTGTAAAAAGGATTTGTATGAAAAGTGTTGAAAAGAAGAGATAAAATAAATCCTCAAGGCAGTGAACACACTCACCATGCACTGACATACGAAAGCAGCCACACAAACACAGCACAGAGGAGCGTGTGCAGATGCTTTGCAAGAATAAGCTTGAAAACCAGTTTGAATAAATAGCAGCAGATAGAGCTGCATGTCATAATCAAGTAATTTATTTGTTTCTTGTCTGGCTTTATTGACTGCATGCCGATCATGTGGCATGGCAGTGACTTTTCACTCTTCAGTCGGAAATACACTGTACATAACACAGCTCCCACTCTCCCTCACTAATGCCTACCCCAAGCCGTGACAACTGATGCTTGGAAATTGTGTGGAAGAGTACACCTCTCTATTTCTCTCCAATGCTCTTCCTGCTGACATATGCGGTGACACCGGACACCCCACAGAGTTTAGCCAGCTAACCCTCCACCCCCCCTCCCCCTTTCTCTCTCTCACTCCCTCCAGCCATGTACTGTTGGGGGCTGTGGCCAGAGAGGCCAGCTGCACTGTTCACTCAGAGCAAAACCAGTTGACTGTGTCGTAACTTTTGACAAAGCAAGACAACTGAAGGGTTCATAGATTAGGCAACCGACTCACTGGTCAAGGCTGAGGGGAAACAAGAGTATCTTGTCAATGAAAGAGGTTACACACAGACACACGATGGGTACACGTGCACTCAAGTTATCAGTGACTGTCATCACACCATTGCGGCTGTGATCTTTGTACCAAGAGCCGGACTGCTCTGTTATCGATTTTGTTGTGGTGAAAATTTGACGATGGTCTGTCCGTACATTGGAGGTATGACCTGCTGTTGGGACCGAAAATGAGTGTCCGCGTCCACGTTTTGCAGGTGTCCGTTTAAGGGGGGGCAAATATAGAAGGAAAACACTCCGTGCCGAGCAAATGTGTCCGTACATGTCAGGTGTCCGCTCACGCCGGGGGCCGTACATTGCAGGGACTGCTGTAGAACAAATTGCAAGAAAGGAACTGTGTATGCATAAACTGGGTACATGTATTGCTCTGTGTTCAGATCATCACCATCGTTGTAGTCACTATCATTATCAACAACACCACCACCACCACCACCACCGCCACCACCACAACCAACAACAACAACACAACAACATCACCAACACCAACCACAACAACAACAACAAACATCATTATCAACAACAACACCATGAAATGAAAAATGAAAAATGAAAATGAGAAAAAAATGAAAAAAACAACAAACATCATTATCAACAACAACACCACCACCACCACAACCAACAACAACAACAACACAACAACATCACCAACACCAACCACAACAACAACAAACCTCTTAGATGCCAAGTCCAAAAATAAAAGAAAGTAAGTAAAGTAAGCCACAGCATAACACAGACACCCCATGCAGCAAAATATGACATAACATTGCAATCCAAAACACAACCACAACAACAACAAGAACAATCAACAGATCTGATTACAACATACCCCACTGACATCCTTCAACTTGTATAGAGCAATCAGGACGTATGAAGTCAGAGCAATAGGGTCTGTCATCTTCAGGCCGGTCTGACCCTGTTTCAGAGAAGCCTGAAATGCACACAGACACATTTTAATTTGTGACACCATCATGAAAAAAAAATGCGCTATTCATCTGTCTTGGCTGCCTCAAAAGCAAACACATACATTGTGAGCTGTTTCAAAATTTAAAAAAAAGTCTGCCCCTTACCAATTATTTCTGCCCACACAGATTGTATGTAGATTTGAAAAGTCCCAGAAAAACTACATCTCACAAAAGCCAGTGTTACTGTATCGCTGCAATTGGTCAAAATATAGTGTGCTAATAATAAAAGTGTACCTTTATTCTGAGTCTATAAGACATATACCTCAGACCTCAACAACAAACACTTATGAACACACACCAAAACCACCCACCATTTTGTAATCATATGCAGGATTATCGTCAGGGATGAAAGCACCAGTGGTCTGGTTTTGGCGCGAGCACATGTAGAGTGTGATGGTGTTGAGCAAATCCACGGAGATAAACAGCTGCCTCTCCCACTCTCCGAACCTGGCCCAATGCAAGGTCTTGGCCACAAAGGCCGTCAGCCTAACAAATTAGATAGAAAATGCTAATAATATTGTTGTACCAATAATGAAAAGACCCCTAGTGATTAGAGGAAACCCCACAAAGAGTTTTGGCTGGTTATTTTCCCATACCAGTATAATTCATGAAAGGTGATTTTCACAGATACGGATATGCCTGAAAAGCTCACCATGTAACAAAAAAACAACAACAACAAAACACACAGATACACACATTTAAAAAAAAAAAGAACCTGTAACTTTTAGGGAACAACCTGAGCTTTGAATCAGTACACATTCACACCTGGATGGAATCACAGATGGGTATGCTTGCATACAGGCAGGCAGACAGGAACAGACAGACAAACAGATAAACTTACCACAGGCTTGAAGCTGGGTCATCTCTGAACATCTTGAATGATCCTTCCACTGGGTTCATATAACTTGTCATTCTCTGGAATGCTGAAACAAATGACCATTTGGCATTACACAACCATTAACAAAATGATTTTCAGACTCATCTTTTCTTCAAGATATGCCCTCAGCCATAGATATACTCAGTCAGAAAGCATGTTATATTTACAAACAGCAGATATTTCTGTCCAAACTTCCTCAGCATAATCTCTTTTTCATCCACTACATGTATTAGGTAAAAGCACACTCTGTTTTGCATCTTTAACCTAGTAAGTCTCTTGAATAAAAAATTCAAATACATTTGAAAAAGAGCAGAAACCTATTACATGTTTATCTTCTGTCCTACAGATCAAAAACAGTAGCTTAAAATCAAAGGAGGAAGTGAAATAACAAAAAAAAAACACCCACCAAAAATCCACCTCCACCATGTATCACTGTTTCACTACTCACCAATGTTCATTTCATCGAGAGCTATGGCCAGTCGCTCGTTGCTGAGCTGGTTGTATTTCTTCATGAACTGCAGCGTCATCAGGTTGTAGGCAAAGTTGAACGTGATCTGTTCTCCCCCTCCGTACGGCCGCCACAGCACGTTCTCTGCGTTCAGGTAATTCTCAAAGAATCCAGGTGTGACAATGTCACCTGTGAAAAGCAATAGAATATTTGAAGTTTTAACATTGTTCATTCAATTTTGAGAATGTTTTATTTTTCAATAACTACCGTATTTTTGACCGCAACACGGTGGCCTAGTGGTAAGGCGTCCGCCCAGTGAGCGGGAGGTCGTGGGTTCGAACCCCGGCCGGGTCATATCTAAGATTTTAAAATTGGCAATCTAGTAGCTGCTCCGCCTGGCGTCTGGCATTATGGGGTTAGTGCTAGGACTGGTTGGTCCGGTGTCAGAATAATGTGACTGGGTGAGACATGAAGCCTGTGCTGCGACTTCTGTCTTGTGTGTGGCGCACGTTAAATGTCAAAGCAGCACCGCCCTGATATGGCCCTTCGTGGTCGGCTGGGCGTTAAGCAAACAAAAACCAAAAACCAACCGTATTTTTGGGACTATAAGGAAGGCGCTTTGTTTTCAAAGGCGCAACCCCCACGTTCCAATAACGAACTTTTCTTGGTTTTTTTATTCAATATTATTCAGCCTGATTAAAGACAGTTATGTATTAGTGGGACATCATCCCTCTAGCATAGAAACTGAACTGTTGAATTTGTAACACCAGATGCTGTATAGGTGCCGTCAGTATTTCTCTACCCCTATATGACTGTTCAAACAGCAATGATTACAGCTAGCCTTGACTACAGGAACATTTGATTTTCAGACAAACAATTGTCCATGCAACATTAAGAAATTACAGAAAGGGAAATGAAGAAAAAGAGAGAGAAAAAAATGTAGCAGAACAGTTAACAGCAGCAACTGCTTTAAGCGATGTAAGTTTGAGATCATTCTGGAAATGGATCACAACGTCTAGTTTTAGATCTGATCTCAAATAATTTGGCAAAGACTTTGGTTTGAAGCGTGGTTTTTCACCTTCTTCTTCTTCTGCGTTCGTGGGCTGAAACTCCCACGTACACTCGTGTTTTTTGAACGAGTGGAATTTTACGTGTATGACCGTTTTTTACCCCGCCATTTAGGCAGCCATACGCCGTTTTCGGAGGAAGCATGCTGGGTATTTTCGTGTTTCTATAACCCACCAAACTCTGACATGGATTACAGGATCTTTTTCGTGCGCACTTGGTCTTGTGCTTGCGTGTACACACGGGGGTGTTCGGACACCGAGGAGAGTCTGCACACAAAGTTGACTCTGAGAAATAAATCTCTCGCCGAACGTGGGGACGAACTCACGCTGACAGCGGCCAACTGGATACAAATCCAGCGGGCTACCGACTGAGCTACATCCCCGCCCCTTGGTTTTTCACCTGTCAGAGTTGTCTTCATTCAGTGACTCAGTTGGTTGCCACAGTTTCTGCGTGTCTTTTTTCGTGTTCAAGGAGGTCGTCTTTTCTCTCCAGCAAGACTGTGTTTGGTGCAGCTTTTCTTTGTCAAAATCTGATTTTAGCAGGGAATGTCTGCTGTGTGCATGGGCACACACTCTTCAAGGTTGACGACAACCGTCTCAGGACTGACACCACCACAAACATGACATGCATGAATATTTCAAATTGCAAAGCACCATCACTTCAGAGCTTACCAAAAGAAGACACGCATGCCTGGGCAGAACCAGGGATGTACAGGCTGTATCGCCACTGCCCTGGCACACGGAACTGTTCGGGCACGGGCACCTTGAAGTCGGGCACATCAATGGTGGCAAAGCGAATGAGGTCAACCAGGTAGGGTATGTGATAGTAGTTTATCACTCCATCCGGCTGTGTTAGTCAAGATGAGAGAGAGAGAAAAAAAAAAGAAAAGCATGCATGCCTGTTAATCTTTGACACAGAGTACAAGGAAGATCCAAAAATGCTATTTTTATATTAGTTTGTTTAGTCAGTGATGGGTTTTCATGGTTGCCCCCACTTCAACAAGGTTATAGAAATTGTACTGACATGCAAATTGTGACATCATCAATATATAATATAAAACACTGATCAAAACGTTCATGCCCACTGAATTTTGTTAAACTGTTAGGAATATATAAGTACAGTACATCTGTTAAATACTTGTAACTTGGGCTTTGTTTATGTACATTAAAGAGACCAAAAAGCAATGTACTCACGTTAAAATGACGAACACGGAACGAACCTTAGGTCAAAACGTCGCTGTTATTCGTTCCGTGTTCATCATTTTAACGTGAGTACATTGCTTTTTGGTCTCTTTATTGTTCCCTCTCACGTGCAGTCGCCATTGTTTAATACTATGTACATTAATGCAAAATCTTGATGAGTATGTGTATTTTTAGACATGACAAGTGATGCTTTGTTAGTAAGGTGATGTCATTCAAGCAGATTAATCCCGACATTCTGCAAGAATTCTTACAAAACCCCATATAAAGAAACAAGATTAGTGATTAAACCAGGACATATTGTTATTTCAGAAAAAGGGGAAGCAACTTACAATGACTTGCATAGTCCCATAATAATCATCCTTTGCCAGGAAAGCTGTGGCGCTGACATGAAAATTCATTTCTCCTCGCATCAGATCAATGGCAGGAACAATCGGCATGTAGATGTCCTTGGACTCTCCAGGCTCCAACTGAAATGTGAACATCAAACACAATGATAACTGCGAAAACAACCTTTAAACATATTTTCTTCATATCTCAAGCAGTCTTAACAAACGAAGAAAGAGGAGTGGGCTGTACCTTGTCTATCGTAAAGGCCTTCCTTTCTTGAGCCTCAAGTTCACTTCACAATAACTTTGTGAAGTCTTTTAACCACAAATTCAGTGCCAAAGCTTCATGCAACGAGCTTTGTGATATAGAAATCAACTTCTCCCATTTAATATCTGACTTGAGGAAAACAAAAACATACAGGTAGAAGCACTAACGGGTATGACCTGGATGCTCAATGAAGAAACACAACACAACCATGGGTACTGTTAAAGAACACCTTTGCTGTGCACCTTACAATAGCCACAACTTGAAATGTCACTATCATCATCAGTAAAACTTCACCTGTCGTGTGAGGTCCCTCTGAGAACAAGTAAATTACCTCCACGGCTGTTCAGTTAATCAAAATATCACTTGTCACGAAAAGACACTCTGGGCAGGTCTAAAACGAGACCTCTAGTGACAGGTACCACTGCCTGCAATATGAGGCCCCTCCGATGAGAGGACATCCTCCATGAAAGAACACCTTCTATTGTCCCTTTTGTTGATTATCTTGACCAAAGTATACCTGTCATAACAGGATACCTTTAAGGCCCCCCCCCCTCCCCCAATTTAAGACTTCCTCCCTTTTAAGACCCAGTTCTCTCAAACTTTATGTTGATAACCTCTGTAAATATACCCCCAATTTAAGACTTCCGTCTTTTTAAGACATGATTTTCTCCGATGTTTGGAGATCTTTAAAGGGGGGTGCCACTACATATGGACATTTTTGGCTGTTACAGTGGAACCCTGCTTTTAGACCCCCAAATTTAAGACTCCCTCCCTTTTAAGACCCTGTTTTCTCAGACTTTCTGTTCACTGGGTGGCCGAGTGGTAACGCACTTGCGCTCGGAAGCGAGAGGTTGCGAGTTCGACCCTGGGTCAGGACGTTAGCAATTTTCTCCCCCCTTTCCTAACCTTGGTGGTGGGTTCAAGTGCTAGTCTCTCGGATGAGACGAAAAATCGAGGTCCCTTCGTTGTACACTACATTGGGGTGTGCACGTTAAAGATCCCACGATTGACAAAAGGGTCTTTCCTGGCAAAATGGTATAGGCATAGATAAAAATGTTCACCAAAATACCCGTGTGACTTGGAATAATAGGCCGTGAAAAGTAGGATATTCGCCGAAATGGCTGCGATCTGCTGGCCGATGTGAATGCGTGATGTATTGTGTAAAAAAAATTCCATCTCACACGGCATTGAATATGTGCGCGATATAAATTGCATAAATCTTTTTTTTAAATCCCTGCGCTTAGAACTGTACCCACGAAATACGCACGATATAAGCCTCATATTGATTGATTGATTGATAACCTTTGTAAATTTACCCCTATTTTAAGACTCCCTCCTTTCTATGACCTGATTTTCTCAGATTTTTAAAGGTCTTATAGGGGGGTTCCACTGTAGCAAAATAAATCTTTAGTAGCAGGTACCACTGTACGTGCACAGTTCACTCACAAACACAATGGTCTGGTGGTCCCCTTTGTGTGTTCTGGGATTGTAAGAGCTGACATAGCCCAGGTCTTCCACCATCACAAACTCACAGTCCTTGCTAGCATGCATCGTCACCAGCACCTGCAAGATGGGAAATTAGTGTAAACAGCAAATTAAGACTAATGATCGGTGATATGCTACAGCCTAGAATACAGATTATTTTTCATCAATCCTAATAATAGACAAAGATAAATCAATACAACAGGTTTTTAACCAGCTTCGTACAAAAAACGTTGATCTACTATAAATAGTCCATGCTCAAGCCGTCAAGTCAAGGCTCTGTCAGTGCAGAGCTGTTGTGAAGGGAGAATACTGCGTCACCCTGTCACACATAGAAATGTCTGCAAACGTTTAACAGATTGTCAAGTCACTCACCTCAATGTAATCATCATCGTACCAGTAGTTGAAGACTGTCACACGGACACCGATCTGTTCTCCTCGGACAATCACTTTCGGGTGTTCCACCATGATGTACATGAATCTGGTAGCATCGTACTAAAACCAGCACAACATTCTCACAATTAAATCAGGAACATGCTATGTTACGATAACATACAAAATTTAGGTGCCTACACAGTTATCAAAATTATTTGCTGTACACTGTACCAGTCTAAAACAAGTGAGAGGAGACATTCCAGTAAAGGAAACTGCATTGTCAACACATGTATTGCCGGATTCTTGACTTTGATCAAAGTATCTAAATCATAAAAGGACACATATACTGCAGAGAAACATTTTGGTTGGTTCTACGGGTGTCCTTTCTTAAAAGTACAAAGATATCTCTATTTGACAACCTTCAAAAATGTGATAAAGTAGGTCTTTCAAGAGAGAGAGAGAGAGAGAGAGAGAGAGAGAGAGAGAGAGAGAGAGAGAGAGAGAGAGAGAGAGAGAGAGAGAGAGAGAGAGAGAACTTTATTACACTAGGATAAAAGTGACAGAGAGAGAGAGAGGGAGGGAGAGAGAGAGAGAGAGAGAGAGAGAGAGAGAGAGACAGAGACAGAGACAGAGAGACAGAGAGAGAGAGGGGGGAGAGAGAGAGAGAGAGAGAGAGAGAGAGAGAGAGAGAGAGAGAGAGAGAGAGAGAACTCAGAACTTTATTACACTAGGATAAAAGTGACAGAGAGAGAGAGAGGGAGGGAGGAGAGAGAGAGAGAGAGAGGGAGAGAGAGAGAGAGAGAGAGAAAGATAGAGAGAGAGAAAGAGACAGAGAGAGAGAGAGAGAGAGAGAGAGAGAGAGAGAGAGAGAGAGATAGAGGGAGAGACTTAAAACAGAGACAAATGTACAGACACTATGAAGGCATAGTCTACAAAAATGAGGTCTCTATAATGATAGAGGTAGTCTTAAAGTGGGGGGGTACAACCGTGTTCCATTACTTAACTTTACCGTATTTCATCGAAGAAAAGACTGTGATCGAATCAACAACCGAGAGGCTATGCAACATTTGCACTTATATAGACCATAATTTTCACAAGCAACTCACAATGACCGGTCGACGCATGATTCCCAGTCCAAAGTTATGGCTCATGGAAAGGCCGTTCACTACCCACTTCAATGGGTACTTAGGCACTGGTACACGGAAATCCACCCGACCATTTGGTCTGAAACAACACACATGACAAAATGTCGATGTCATTTCACTCCTGACCACAAAAGAATGCACAGAAAATAAAAAGTAGCTAAAAGCTACTCACAAAATATCTTGGCCCATATAAATACAGTTGCAGACAAACAAAATGAAATCAATACGGGACTAACACATTTCAAAAAAAGCAATTTAAATGGTGCCCTTTACTGAAACAGTTTCAACAGTGAACTCTATCAAAATAACATTACAGTTTAGCAAGATATGTGTTTAGTAACATCTGAGGGGGCCTAGTAGCTAAGTTGTTAGAGCACTGAACTTGTGATGCTCGGGTCACAGGTTCAAAGCCAGGCTGCAACGGACACAGGTCAACTTAGTGTACAGGCAGGCTCACAAACAGTATCGACGTCCCATCCCCGTGTCACAGCAGTGCCATTTCACTGCTGTGGCATATATATATTTATTAGTCGTTCTGACAGAAGTGCAGGTGGCTGGTTACTAATAAACATCTGGATTGAGCGACTGTAGTTGCTGCTAGCTTTACACTCAGAGGAATTGACCATATGTTCCAAGCAATGTAATGAAAACTGAAAAATCTGAAAATGAAATGAAATGTAAGGCTTCTTTTTAAGCCTACTGTCTATATGATACTTACCGAGACAGTACTATTCTTGCACATTATCTATTATAGGCCGAAAAAATTGGACAAAACGCTGAGTGGGTACAATTATCTCCCATAACCATGCGCCACCGTGGATCCCAAGCACTGTCCGAGTGCTTCCCCCTTACAGGATGTAGGTGGCGCGTCCTCTTTCTTTATGAGCTGCAGACCCTCAAAAAGCCCATAACATATCAAGAGGGGAGGCGGGAGGGAAACTCTAATAGTACTGTCTCGGTAAGTATCATATAGACAGTAGGCTTAAAAAGAAGCCTTACAGTCAATATAACACTTACCTCGACAGTACTATTCTTGCACAGAATACCAGAGTGGTGTGAGGGTGATATGTAGAGTATTAAACTCCTTAATCAAAATCACTTAAATCCAAGGATTAAGATACCCAGGCAATTTTCGAACAGTACTACCGTAAAAGAAAATATACCCAAGAAACATACCTTAGACTGACGTGACCATGCTGGCAACCACTGTTGTGTGGTGAACTCAATGTCAAAGTCCAGGCCACTCAAAGCTTGAATACCACTGAGTCTACGGCAAGTGGCTAAAGCGATGAGGAACAATTAGTCTTAAAAATCAGCAACTTGATACTGATGCCTGCCAGGGGTTCAAACTCATTGCTACGCAGGAGTTTGAGGACCAGGAAGACATCCCCCTTGGGAAATGAAACCCGAGGTTTAGACACCGCTGCATTGCTAATACCCGAAAGGACATTAGCGATGAGGGAGGACCTGATCAAGTGTTCAGACCATGCGACCAGTAGCGGACGCAATCGTGGAAGTGATGGCAGATTTGTATCCAAGAAGAGTCTTAGAAGAAAGAATCTTCTTTTGATACACTTCCACCAGGAAGTTGGCCAAGTCCTGTGTTGAGGGATAAAGCGGCTTTATCCCCTTGGACAAGGCGAAGGTGGCCCAAGCTCTCCAGCGTAAGTCGTAGAGCTGATTAGTTGATCGCCTCTTAGCGTTCAAGGAAAACTCTACTGAACTCTTGTGCAATCCTAGTGCAAGCAGTTTGGAGCGCACAAGAGCCATGCGGTCAAGCACAGACTCTCTGGACGTGGATGAGGGAGGCCTGATCGAGGCTGGAGCAGACTTCCCCCGTCCAGATCCAGAGGTAGAGGGTCTACGTGGGTGAGACCGCGAAGATCTGGAAACCACGGAGCTGTTGGCCAGTAAGGCGCGACCAAAATCAGTCTTGGTCGTTCCTGCAGATATTTTGCCAGCACCCTCGGAATCAGAGATGTCGGGGGATAGGCGTAAGCATCGAGGAGCCTCCACAAGAGAGTGAATGCGTCCAAGTGGAACGCATTCGTGTCTCGAAAGAGGCTGACGTACCTGGGAAGCCGAGCGCTGAATCGAGTTGTGAACAGATCGATCAGAGGACGGTCCCACCTTGCCCACAGACGCTGTAGAACGTTGTGAGCGATGGTCCATTCTGTGGAGAGAACCTGATCGCCCCGACTGAGAATTTCCCCGGAACGAACTGGACTGACATCCGGACCTGATTGGTCTGGCACCAGAGCAGAATCTCCTCCGCTAACAGGGAGAGGGACCGAGAATTGGTGCCCCCCTGGTGGCAAAGGTAAACTAAGCATGTGGTGTTGTTGTCCCCGTTGAAAATCAGAGGGGCCAAGGACAGGCCGAATGGGAGGGCCCGAAACTCGAACACTGTGCCCTCCCAAACGAACCGGAGCAAATGTCGGTACCCCAGGGCCACCAGGATGTGGAAGTAAGCATCCTGGAGGTCCCAGACGTGGCCCAATTGTTTGGCCGGATGGCCAACCGGACCGACGAAGGGGTTTCCATCCTGAACTTGCACCTGTGAAGGTACAAGTTCAAGGTGGAGAGGTCCAACACCGGCCTGAACCGGCCGTCCTTTTTGGGGACGGCCGTCCCTTTTTGGGGACGGTGAACAGGCGGGAGCAGAACCCCGGAGAAGGCTGAGAAAGGGGGTAGACTGCCTTCTTCTCGACCAACGAGTTCACCTCGTCCTGAAGAGCCTGCCATCTGGCAGGGTCTCGAGGAGGGGGGAACGTCCATGGTAGAGCGGACAATGGAGGTTGTGACGACAGCGGTAGAGAAAACCCCGACCCCACCACCCTCAAGATAAACTGGTTGGAGACCAGTCTGCCCCACATGTCGCGGGCCCGAAAAAGGGAACCGACGGACGAAAGAGGGGCAACTTGAGGGGGCGTCAACGTAGGGCCGGGACTCACTGAAAATTCTGCTGGCGGGCAGGCGCAGGCTTGTGACCACCCCCCCTGGTGGTGCTGCTTCCCCTTACCTGTCTGAGCACCCTTCTTCTTGCTTGGGAGCACGAGAAGCCGGGGCCGCAGGGGGGAACGAGACAGGCGCCTGAGAGGAGGCAGTGAAACTGGCTTCCTCTTCTTCCTCCTCTGAGGCTGGGAGCTGGAGGTGACTGTAGCACTTCTCTTACTCCCCGCCGCCGTCGCCGAAGCAGCGAGGCCAACCATCAGAGAATCAGTGTTCCTCTGGCGTGTGGACTCCACCACAGAACGAACAGTGTCCGGATGAAAGAGGGAAGAAGGCTGAGGAAACGTGTTCCTCAGACTCTTCCTCATATCCGGAGGCACTATAGAAGTAGCCAGAAAATGATCACGGAACAGGGCCAACAAGTGGACCCGTGTTCCAATGGCCAATTCTGCCGCAGACGTCACGCACGATCGCACGGCATGCAAAGCCCGATCCACTCGAACCGTGTCAAGGACCCGAGTGGAATCGGACTCTGCCCGATCGGGAGGGTCCAACAGTGTGGACAGCGTGCTCATCCATGTCAAGGCCTGTTGATTGGGCCTCGACTGTGGAAGAAACGGTGGCCTCAAGATTGTGGAACGAAGCAGAGCTCAGTTCCACCTTCTTGACCGAAGGCACCTCCCCAACGAACACAACACCGTCAGCCCCACCCTAAACACTCGAAGTCTGGAAAGGGAGAGTTCGAGAGTCAAAGGGAAAAGGGAGGGACGAAACAGATTGGACACGAGGAAACAGTGGAGGAGCGCCTCCCGAAGGAAAGCACGGCACTGAACCCGCGTCCTCCCGAGGAACATAGGTCGCGTTTGCACGTGAATCTGTACTCCTCAGGCGATGTGCTGCCGCTTCCACCATGGCACTAAGACTAGGGTGGAACGCGAATTGCCGGCGGCCGGATCGTTAAAAAAAACGAGCCGCCGGCAGACGCGGCGTGTGCCTCCCGCGCCCGGGCCGAAGAGGACTCAAAGGACGAGAGGGCGTCTCAAGGACGAGAGGGCGTCGGAGGGAAGGACGTCCTGAAACTGTTCAAACGTCCTTCTAGCTGTGCGAGGGCGAGCCTCCTGCCTCTCGTCCTCAGACCCCGGGTCCACGTCCTGTGTGTCAACACTAGACGACAGACGCTTAAGAGAGGCATCCGTGGCGTCAAGACGCCGCGTGATGTCTGTCATGTACTGTTGGAAAGTACGAAGCATAGCTTCGGAAGTTCCATCAGAAACCGGCAAGGGTAGAGGATCAGTGTTAACCTCAGGGCGACCCTGATCCTCCTCCCTATCGTCCTCCGACTCACTCTCCTCTTCACTTCCCGACAACTCCTCAAAGCAGGAGTGTAGGGAGCTTGAGGGGGAAGAGCCGAAAGCGATGAAACAGGCTGTGAAGAAACGCCCACAGAAGCAAGAGGCCGTGAAGACCCCTGCCCCAAAGACGAAACGTCTCCAGCCACACCTTCCCAGCACTGAGAATTCGGTTATCTAGAGCAGCCATCTATAAATAGCCCAGCCAGCTGCACACAGCGAGCCAGCCAGTCAGCTGAGGGTGCCAGCAACAAACTGGCCTGTCTCGTAGCTGTAATACTCTTACTTACAACTTTATTTAATGATAGCTGAGCCGTTTGTTGCATTTCTTTTTTGAAATTTGACACATGAATAGATCGATTTCTGCAGATACCACTCAATGCAATTGTAATCCCATTTCAATTTGGTAAGAAGTATTTATTAGTACTAACTGATTGAGGTGCTTTGGTGTGTTTTGAAAGTGTTAGCACACTTTTACTACAGACATAATACAGTTTTGTTTTAGAGGAAACAAGCATGCTAAACACAGAACAGCAAGCAGAATGAATGAAGCAAACCTTACCTTTGCACCAGAAAGTAGAATGAATAACTGCTAATCCAATACACTGCACTCCATTGTATTGTATACAACTTTCACAATTCATTTTGACGGCATGAAAATGAGCACACTAGTCCACACAAAAACAACAAAATAAAACAGCACAGATACCAACACATTCACTTTCCTTTAGATAAGGCACATATTCATTCCAGTAGTGCTTGCTTTCCACAGAACAGAGAGCACAGTGAGTGGGAGTAGACACTCCTCCCAAAGTACAGACCAAACCCATGGCGCCCCCCCCCCCCCACCCTTTTTCCCCCCAGACAAGTCTTGCTTCCCTAGAACTGTTTATTACAACCTGCAGCATAGCATCTCTCCCAACAGGTCTAGGTACCAGCAAAGCTACAGGATTAGAGGGAACTGAGATAAGGGGGCATTTGTTTTAACATCTGGAATCCATTTCCTGCTCAGTGCCAAGGAACCAGTTTCACTTAAAGCTGCCTACTATCAATTACAGTGGGGATAAACATTCCTGGCTCGACACACAGCAAGCTAATTGCCTGGCTGACAGACTGGTGCAAGATAGTGGGGCATTAGAATGAAGGGAATGTGTTGTAAATCTCCTAGAAACAGCACTCGCCAGAGATAGTGAGACTCTGCTGGCCGCCATTTTGGATTTCCATTGCCCTGGTAACCAGCCAGTGCGGGCGCACTGGCAGGAACAACTGGGTCGGCTAGGCCGCGAACCGAATTCTGACCTGCACAGCGCGGCTGAGAAGGTGTGCAGCAGCCGAAGGGGGAGAGCCAACGAACCCCCGCCATTTATAGACTGAACAGGAACCCATCGGGTCTGATCAGAAAAGAAATGGTCCGGTCCGGTCGGGGGTGCCGATCCGGTCCGGTAGGGTGTTCCGGTCCGGGGTTCCGGTCCGGTCCCGTACCATCCGGAGGTCCCGTTCGGCACCGAACCATCCGTACCCACAGAAGTGTTCGGGTGGTTCGGTCCGGACGTGGACATACCGTACCATCCGGATCCGTAGGTCCGGTTCGGTGCCAGACCATCCAGACCAACAGAGGTCCGGACCACTGGTCCGGTACCGGACCATCCGGACCCGTAGGTCCGGTCCGGTACCATCCGGAGGTCCCGTTCGGCACCGAACCATCCGTACCCACAGAAGTGTTCGGGTGGCTCGGTGCGGACGTGGACATACCGTACCATCCGGACCCGTAGGTCCGGTGGTCCGGTTCGGTGCCAGACCATCTGGACCAACAGAGGTGGTCGGGTGGTCCGGTCCGGACCGATAGGGTGGTCCGGTGTTCCGGTCCGGTCTGGTGGTCCGGTCCGGTCTGGTACCATCCGGAGGTCCCGTTCGGCACCGAACCATCCGTACCCACAGAAGTGTTCGGGTGGTTCGGTCCGGACGTGGACATACCGCACCATCCGGACCCGTAGGTCCGGTGGTTCGGTATGGTCCGGTTCGGTGCCAGACCATCCGGACCAACAGAGGTGGTCGGGTGGTCCGGTCCGGACCGAACCACCGGTCCGGCACCGGACCATCCGGACCCGTAGGTCCGGTCCGGTCCCGCACCATCCGGAGGTCCCGTTCGGCACCGAACCATCCGTACCCACAGAAGTGATCGGGTTGTTCGGTCCGGACGTGGACATACCGTACCATCCGGACCCGTAGGTCCGGTGGTCCGGTTCGGTGCCAGACCATCCGGACCAACAGAGGTGGTCGGGTGGTCCGGACCGATCCGGTAGAGTGGTCCGATGTTCCGGTCCGGTCCCGTACCATCCGGAGGTCCCGTACGGCACCGAACCATCCGTACCCACAGAAGTGTTCGGGTGGTTCGGTCCGGACGTGGACACACCGTACCATCCGGACCCGTAGGTCCGGTGGTCCGGCACGGTCCGGTGCCAGACCATCCGGACCAACAGAGGTGGTCGGGTGGTCCGGTCCGCAGACCCGTGGATTCGGTCCGGTCCCGTACCATCCGGAGGTCCCGTTCGGCACCGAACCATCCATACCCACAGAAGTGTTCGGGTGGCTCGGTCCGGACGTGGACACACCGTACCATCCGGACCCGTAGGTCCGGTGGTCCGGTATGGTCCGGTTCGGTGCCAGACCACCTGGACCAACAGAGGTGGTCGGGTGGTCCGGCCCCGACCGGACCACTGGTCCGGTACCGTACCCTACGGGTCCGGGGGTCCGGCAAGGGCCAGAGGTACTGTCCCGCACCGGACCATAGGGTCCGGTACGGTCCGGTACCATGGGTCCCGTCCGGACCAAACTCG
Source organism: Littorina saxatilis (assembly GCF_037325665.1). Classification (NCBI taxonomy): domain Eukaryota; kingdom Metazoa; phylum Mollusca; class Gastropoda; order Littorinimorpha; family Littorinidae; genus Littorina; species Littorina saxatilis. The sequence continues at coordinate 26,740,162 of NC_090245.1, read as the reverse complement.
AAGGTCAAGTCCAGTCGGGACCCGTGGGTCCGGTTCGATCCCGACCCGTAAGCCTGGAACGTTCCGGACCCTTGGTCCGGACCATCCGTCACCCGAACACCAGACGCTAAGGAATGGCGTGGGGTCAAGACGGTCCGGTCGGAGGTGTCGGTCTGAGCAACAGAAACAATGTTCCCGTCGCCCTGACCATTCGACAGAAGTACCACGTTCTGTCGAACACCTCCACGTCCAGTAACTAGTCGGCCGGAGCGTTTCAAGAGGGACAGCCACCAGTCACACGGACGTCAGAGGGAACCGTAGTAGCAGTGGTCGTAGGCACGAAGCCTGAAACCCCTGCCCCCACAGGACCGCCCTGAACGGGGTCACTTCGCATCCCAACCCCAGCGGGGAGGGAATTCAGAGACCCCGTCATCTCCTCCGATCTCCCCCCTCATGAGTCCGAAACTACTGTCGAAACAGCAGCAGACGACCCAGCGAGGGAGTTCAGAGGAGGACCCGTGTCCCTCCTGGCTTCCACAGCGGTGGAAACCGAGGAGGGCACAGGAGAGGCACCGGAAAAGAAAGATGTCGAAACCTGAGTCTCTCCCGTAGCCCCTAGATCAGATTCACCAACCCCCAAAGAGGGTTGGGAATCGACCCGCCCCCGGATTCGAGCCAGGGAGGAGAAGGAAACCTTCCCCCCAGGCTTGAAACCGGGAGGAGCTGAAGCCTGAGACTGAGGGCCGGACAACGGCGTCGAAGGGGGGGAAGCCTGTTCCACTGAAGGAGAAGGAGAAAGAAGCTTTTTCTTTCCCCTCGACCTTCCCCGAACCTTCGACGGCGCAGCCCCGCCCGAAGTCCCAGGCTCAAGCCCAGCCTGTTTGAGCAAGCTCGCATTGAGCTTGCTCAAACAGGCTTTCTCCGCCCTCCCTCGCCGCAAACGCAAAGCGTTTGGGGAGGGAGAGTCGGAGCGCCGAAAGGTCCCCTTCTCCGTGCGCAAAACATGACGCTGGGCGCCCGGAGAAGGGTTGCCCCCGGCAGACTCTGGTTCCGTAGAACCAGAGCCCAAAACAGGACGAGACATCCTACCTCGCCCTGTACGTACCCTTAAAGACCGAGAATTAACAAAATTCAAAGAAAATTTAGGTCAATACTCAAGTGAATGCGGCGAAACGAGAAGCAGACGACCGGTCACCACGAAGTAGGACGGGAGGCACGCCGAGTCCGCCACACAACAACGGAGGCACAAGTTGAAGGAAACACAACGTAGCCTCAAGCCAGAAGTGGAATAACACACAATAATCCAACAGGTGATAGTCCACACAGAAAAGAAGCCTCTTAGTCCAAAATAATCCGGGAGCGTAGCAGAAACACAGCCGGTCTGACACGCGCGAAAAAAGAAAGAGGACGCGCCACCTACATCCTGTAAGGGGGAAGCACTCGGACAGTGCTTGGGATCCACGGTGGCGCATGGTTATGGGAGATAATTGTACCCACTCAGCGTTTTGTCCAATTTTTTCGGCCTATAATAGATAATGTGCAAGAATAGTACTGTCGAGGTAAGTGTTATATTGACACGTCCTTACTTCACAAAAATGTCCTAGCAATGAGATAATAAAGTAATGAAAACGGAAAAAAAGAAGAAAATGAAATGAAAATGTCCTCACTTCACAAAAATTTCCTGCCAGGCCCAGGAGCTGTTGTCATAGTAACGCATGATGCGACTCATGTGGTGAAGAGGTGGCAGAGCCATCATGGTGTTATTGTGGTAGTCACCTGGGCGCAACATATCACACATAGCTTCAGATTACACTCAGTTTCCCCCCCAACCCCCCCCCCCCCATCTCTTACAGCTTAAATAAACAAACAAAAAACATCAAATAATAGAAAAAAGAAAGAAAAACACATGTACATACACACACACACTCACATACACATGTCCATGCTCACACACTCTCTCTCTCTCAAACACACACACACACACACACACACACACACACACACACACACACACAATGTCATTGCATTGAAATATACACCCTTAGACTTAAAACTAGTTACATTTCATTTTCAGGGGTGCTAAACTTACATCCAAATTCATCAGATCCATCCTGGCAGGCGTCAAACTTTCCATTACACTGAGCCTCTATAGGGTGGCAGGATTCTGTGTTTGCGTCACTGAGGCAATGAAACTCTCCTTCCAGGCAGTCATCTAGATCTGAACACATGAACACACAGGGAATGATACACATAACCAAGACCCAAGGAACAACTGAAGATATGCACACAGGGGCACAGAATGCATTATGATGGTACATCATTGACATCATACAATTTCAGATCTGCACGTATGGTATGGGTCATACATGTAAAATTCCACTCGTGCAAAAAAACCACGAGTGTACGTGGGAGTTTCAGCCCACGAACGCAGAAGAAGAAGAAGAAGAAGAATCCTTCACAGATATACTTTGACACTATCTCTCCAACATGCACGCACACAAACACACAAATATATAATGTACACATAATTATGTGTGCACGCATGCGTACACATATGCACACATGCTCACACGCACACACACAAGCTCACACGCAATCAATCAATTAATTAAACAAGAAGAGCAAACGCTCGATCGAGTCACTTTCGCAGTTCTGAATATTATATGAGGCATCAGATGGACAGGAAGAAATTGCTATTCACAACACAATGAGTCACGTTCACATAAAATTTGAGCCCGGTCACTTTTATAGTTTCCGAGAAAAGCCCAACGTTAAGTTGTGTGTTGCCGAACAGAAAAGGCTAGTTATCTCCCTTGTTTTTCTGATAACGTTCGTAAAAGGCTACAGATGTAAATACTTTGATGTAAAGAATAATCCTACAAAGTTTCAATCACATCCGATGAACTTTGTCAAAGATATAAAATGTCTAATTTTTCCTTTGACGCTGACCTGTGACCTTGAAAAAGGTCAAAGGTCAACGAAACCATCGTTAAAGTGTAGAGGTCATTGGAGGTCACGACTAAACAAAATATGAGCCCGATCGCTTTGATAGTTTCCGAGAAAAGATATAAAATGTCTAATTTTTCCTTTGACGCTGACCTGTGACCTTGAAAAAGGTCAAAGGTCAACGAAACCATCGTTAAAGTGTAGAGGTCATTGGAGGTCACGACTAAACAAAATATGAGCCCGATCGCTTTGATAGTTTCCGAGAAAAGTCCAACGTTAAGGTGGTGTCTACGGACGGCCGGCCGGACAGACTAACACTGACCGATTACATAGAGTCACTTTTTCTCAAGTGACTCATAAACGACTTTTGGCATGAAACTGGGGGCAGAAAGGAAGTATGAAAACAAACTGGGAATATGTCGCACAATGTTGTTGTCTTACTTGGGATTCTTGCAAGATTTGCATCAGTCAACACAATCAGCCCAGCATCCTGAAAAAAAGAATGACCATGACTTCACAATTTCTCCTTCTTTAGATCAAAATATCTGTACACAGCATCTGAGCAAATAAGTCACTGAATGCATGGACAAGATGTTGCAGGTGTGTGCATTACAAACACAATTTGTGGAGGCAGAGGCAGAAAACAAGGACATAAAGTCACATGTACAGGGCAGGGTTTGTCAAAGGTTTTGTTGGGTCTCCTTTCCTGCTTTGTATGTTTTAACATAGACTGGGAAAAGGACGAGGGTGGCGGTGGTGGTGGTGTAGGTGCCTTTTTTCCCTTTTTTTCACTAAATGTTATTTATGACGTCATCTCAAGCTTATTGTTAGACAGATCAAATATGCTTGTATTCAAAATAATAGTTTAGAAGGTTAGACAATGATATTTGATGCAATGACACAAGTTCTCACATGGAAACTGGTATTGGGGTCAATGCCGTAGTCCCCTCCAGGGAAGAACTTGTATTCATACTCTGTGTCACTGATCCGCCACAAGTGTCGGTACGTTCGTTTGGCCGCTTTGTCATAGGTCTCAAGCTCATCAATCAACTGTACCACACAGAGAAAAGTGTAAAATAAAATGAAAAATACATACAATGGACACATTTTTCACTGTGAAAATTTGGCATGAAAAAAAATACATGTGCAGAGCATGGGCACATGTCTGCATGGTATAATTTTCTTGAGCATGGCAGGTGCAGCCAGTTTGCATACATGTAATGTAAAATTCTCTGTTGTCTATAGTCATCTATGCTACTTTATGGTGTTTTAAAGTAACGAAAACAAAGAATGCACACACAAAAAAGATGTTGAAAAAGTATAAATATTTCTCTTTGCAGATCTTTTTCTATGCAAATCACAGCTACATAAAATATGTGCAACACGCTAATGTATTGAATTTCTGGGATATAGAATTCCATAGAAAGTAGAATCTAATTGTAAGCGGAATACTTTTTTATCAACAGATTTTGAAATTGTTCGTACGTACAAAGAGACGTTATATCTTCAACTTGTTCCACTACTCAACCCAAACATTTCTAATGCTCTGCCTGAATGAATATATAGTGCATGCACAGAAATCCAGTCTAACCTTGTTCTCAGTGATACCATCGTTCAGACCTCGGTTGTAGAGACTGTCCAGCATGCCACTGAAGGCAACGTAGGAACCTGGGTCGGCATAAGCGTTGAACTCCACTGTGTCTCGACTGAAGTCTTTACCTTGGTTAATGCCCAGCCTCACCTATGGACACGGCCAAGAAAGGATCAAATGAAATGAAGATACAATGAAGATACGGCAAACTGTCCATTTCAAGAGCCCGCTCCTAAAAATCAAGCTTCCTGTACTTATGTGTCATGAAACAGTCACTTCAGTAAAAAAAACAAGTCGCGTAAGGCGAAAATACAATATTTAGTCAAGTAGCTGTCGAACTCACAGAATGAAACTGAACGCAATGCCATTTTACTCGTAGCATCGTCAGGCCACCGCTCATGGCAAAGGCAGTGAAATTGACAAGAAGAGCGGGGTAGTAGTTGCGCTAAGAAGGATAGCACGCTTTTCTGTACCTCTCTTTGTTTTAACTTTCTGAGCGTGTTTTTAATCCAAACACATCATATCTATATGTTTTTGGAATCAGGAACCGACAAGGAATAAGATGAAAGTGTTTTTAAATTGATTTGGACAATTTAATTTTGATAATAATTTTTATATATTTAATTTTCAGAGCTTGTTTTTAATCCGAATATAACATATTTATATGTTTTTGGAATCAGCAAATGATGGAGAATAAGATAAACGTAAATTTGGATCGTTTTATAAATTTTTATTTTTTTTTACAATTTTCCGATTTTTAATGACCAAAGTCATTAATTAATTTTTAAGCCACCAAGCTGAAATGCAATACCGAACCCCGGGCTTCGTCGAAGATTACTTGACCAAAATTTGAACCAATTTGGTTGAAAAATGAGGGCGTGACAGTGCCGCCTCAACTTTCACGAAAAGCCGGATATGACGTCATCAAAGACATTTATCAAAAAAATGAAAAAAACGTTCGGGGATTTCATACCCAGGAACTCTCATGTCAAATTTCATAAAGATCGGTCCAGTAGTTTGGTCTGAATCGCTCTACACACACACACAGACAGACAGACACACACACACACACACACACACACACACATACACCACGACCCTCGTCTCGATTCCCCCCTCTACGTTAAAATATTTAGTCAAAACTTGACTAAATATAATGAACACAATACCTGAGCAAAATAATGACACTTAAAATTACAGTCACACATACAAAATACAGTAACAATTTACCTGCCACCATCTTTTGGCTCACTAAATGAACAAAGCTCATGCTCAAACTCAAAGCCAGCACACTTGATTTAATACCTCATTCTGCCCGGTTCCATTGACAAAGAAATTCATGACGTCAGACACAATTTCCTCGGGCTGACGGATGAAGTACACCACCAAGCGAGCTGTTGGCATCATCTCTCGGGAGAGCGCCACGGCAAACGTCTTCTGCTTGGACGTCATCTCCAGCTCGTCTCCGATGATGATGTTGCCCTGGGCAACCACCTGCAGGGACAAAAATTCATTTAGAGGTGTGTCAGTATGATGGTTTTTTTCATCTTCAGATTATCCCCCTTCTCCACACCACCCCCTCCCCAAGTGAGACTGCTGGTTTTCTGCATATGTCCAAGTAGAAGGATGCTTTTATCACATGTAAAAGTCTTGTGCTTGCATTTACACCAGGAGGAAGATAAGTCACTAGAACGTATGCACACAAGTTGACCTTGGAAATTAGATAAAATAACTATTCTTATCCAACCAGGTGCAGCTAGGTATCGAACCCCAAACCTCCCACATGGAAGGCTGACGTCTTAACTTCTAGGCCATTGCGACCGTCCATAATGTAGACCATCCACAATTTTTACCACATGCCCACAGAGGATGATTTAAACCTGAAGTTGTACAAAACCTTTTTAAACTTTCAAACAGGTTGGGTTATTATTTCATTATGACTATGTTCAGCTGGATACCAGCAGGCAAGAGATCTGTGGTTAGTCGATAATATTTTTCACCTCTTTGATAGGCTACAACTGTTCAAAGTAGAAAGATCACTGTGAGATAATCGCACAACCCATACTTTGTATTTCATCAACGTTACTAGCAAGAAACACGTACATTTTAACTGAACATTTTGAGTACATTTCACATCACCTGATAGAAGATTCGTGGAACAAACTGGCTGACCATGACATGAAAAATCATGTATTCATTCACCTGCAAAATAAAGACAGCATAATGCCAGGTTTGTAATGACATATATTCTAACTACAAAATAAACAAGGGTTGATACCATCACTGTGAAATCCCACTCTGAAGTCATTAAATCCTGAAATTTTACATGAAGAACAATTTTTCCCTCAAAGTCAAAGAATAAAGATACCTTTTATTTTTACATGAATCTGACTTGACTTGGATATTCTCTAGCAAACAAACAGAAATGTGCATACGACTTCAGATAAGCTTTAAAAGACACCAATTCACCTAGTCATTGTTACCAAGTGCATGAAACACTCGAATCACCTTTGGAGGCAAGGGACTAAATTCATAGTTCTATAAAAATCTGCAGTTGCTAAACTCCATTTGCAAAAGCAGGTGACAACATAAGCCAGTCTCCTATCACAAATAGCTATCTACATCTGACAGGTGTGAGATGTCTAACTGACGCACTAGAAACGTTGAGCTACTGTAAATATGCAGAGCAGATGCTGTAAAAGGGGGACTACTGTGTCACCCGGTCACATTATCAAGATTCACTTCTCCCTCAATAAAGTGCTGATTAATTCTTTCCATCTTGAGTATTTGATTTTTTGTCTTGATTTTGTCAGTCTTCATGGCAACAACCAGGATGCAAGTACGGCAGAAAGCAAACTCACCCGCGGGTGTTCCGTGGAAGTCCTTATTATGATGTAATTTTTGGTCAGAGAGTAGTAACGATTGGCTTTCAGCTCCACTACTGACAAGCGATCATTGCTGAACTGGCTGCCGCTGAAGGTTGACAGCTTGTAGCGATCCTCGTCTGTCCCATCATAGTAGGATGCCTTACAACAGTGAAAAAAAATGCTACTAAGTGAACATTGTTGATTATACTTTTTCTCTCTCTCTCTCTCTTTCGCACACACAGAGAAAGAGACACCCCCACCCCCCTACACACACACAAACACTGACAGATAGGCAGATACACACAAACACAGATAGGCAGACCACTACACACACAGACACACTCACACACGCACACACACACTTACTGTCACACCAAATTTACAACAGAAAAATATTTACTCTCACACACTCACACCCCTAAGGTGACTCACCCTAACAGATATGTGTTCAGTTTTTGACTGAGGCAAGACCTGAAACGTAGCGATGCCGTTGACAGGCGTGATGGAGGATGGCTGATCGGGGTAGGATGGCGGACCAACATTGCTCATGGCAACCTCAAACATCACGGGCTTGTTGTCAACGACACGGGTACCATCATACCTTGCAATAGCCACCTAGGTTGAAAGAAGACGTGATAAAGTGAAATCTCCAATTCAAGAACCTCCTTCATTTTAATGATGTTTGTGATCATTCTCGGCAGAGACTGATGAGAACAGCAACACTTTCTAAGCAAAGTTCATTTTCTGTATCAGAAGTGTTCGCCTGTCTGTCCACTTTAAACACCATTGGGTTGACATACCTGTGAATGTAATGTTTTGTCATAAATGAAACGTTACCATTCTTCTTTTTTGATTTAGAATTTTGGAACTATCAGTCTATCTGTTTTTTGGAATTCTTGTTCTAGATGACTTCCTATTTTCGGGGCGGGGATGTAGCTCAGTCGGTAGCGCGCTGGATTTGTATCCAGTTGGCCGCTGTCAGCGTGAGTTCGTCCCCACGTTCGGCGAGAGATTTATTTCTCAGAGTCAACTTTGTGTGCAGACTCTCCTCGGTGTCCGAACAATGACCCCCCCGTGTGTACACACAAGCACAAGACCAAGTGCGCACGAAAAAGATCCTGTAATCCATGTCAGAGTTCGGTGGGTTATAGAAACACGAAAATACCCAGCATGCTTCCTCCAAAAACTGCGTATGGCTGCCTAAATGGCGGGGTAAAAAACGGTCATACACGTAAAATTCCACTCGTGCAAAAAACACGTGTACATGGGAGTTTCAGCCCACGAACGCAGAAGAAGAAGACTTCCTATTTTAAAAGTCAGTGCATTTACCACCATTCTGAGAAAAAAAATTCTTTTAAGACCCAAATTCATAAGATTGCATGATATGCAGAATATACTCTAAAATTACTAGAAATTTGATGAAATAATACCAAAACAGAAGAAAAAAAAACATACAACACCTGCTGACAACCTGAACTATTCATGGTGTAACAGTTCATAATGTCAGGTAAATCTCATTGACGCAAAGAAGAAAGAAAGACAGAAAGAAAGAAACAAACAAAAAGAAAGAAACAAAAAAGAAAAAAAAGAAAGAAGGAAAGAATATCGCAAGTTTATACACAACAAACAAGTGTGTCACATTTTCAAATTAAGTTTCTGAGTCCCACCTGAACAGCAAACTCTGACAAGGGCTTGAAGGAACGCACGCTGCTACCGATCAAGTGAAGCTTCACCCGTGAGTCGTAGATGGTAGTGGAGGCCCATCCCGTGCGATTGAGTGATGTGTACCAATCAGTCACATTGACGAAAAACATCACAGCACTTCCCACAATGGTGTAGCTGTCCCCTGCTCTCTGACCTAGGTATCTGACGTCATCAAAACTCCACGAGAAGTCTATGTGTCCATCAAACTAAAAAAAGATTAAGAAAGAGTTGAGGTTAAAGCTAAAGGGGTACTTTCTCCTGGGATTAATATCCATAAATAGTAAGAAATTGGAAGAAAGGTCATAGAAGGGTCGTGGTTTTAGTATTTTGTTCCCAGGCAAAATGGGCACTTTTAGATGGGATTTAAACAACATGCTGGCATGACAAGTGTTTGAGATAAAAACGGGTTCTCAATTCTCTTTTGTATATTCATTTATTTATTCATTTCTTTTCTGTAAAATGATCGAGCTCCCTTCTCAGAATTTCTGTGAATATCTAGAATTAGTTCTGCATGCATGCTACTGAATCGTGAATGCATCACACCTAAACTGCTCTGAATTTCACTAAACCAGGTGTTTTCAATCCATGGTTGGCTATGCAGCACACATTGGTGTACAAAAAACCCAAGAAAACTGAAAGCACTCACATAGTCAATGAAACGGTAATCGTACTCCAGATACATGTGGAAATCTTTCGGCGAAAGAGCAGACAAACGGAAGTACTCTGGTGGTTCTTCGTTGCCTGCCAAACCAGCAGCCTTGCGCTTCTCAAAGGCTTTTAGCCACCCTTTGGTCTGGTTCCACACTGCCTCTCGTGGCATGAAGAACGCTGTCACACTGGCATTGCCTTTACATGGACGGCCACTTGTATGGCTGTTGATGTTAACAAAAAAACAGCGCACTTTAAATGTCTGAATGTAAATTATTGCACCTTCTTTAATCCACTCATGGTATGTGAATGAAGCTTTGCATTTTCGACAAATCATTATTTTCTGTTGCTGTTTAGAAGAAAATGAAAAACTATTTGCAATATCTGAAAAGTGTGCAGATTTAATCTAACTATGTGTGTGGATGTAAATTCAATGTAACTTCATTTTTTTGGAAAATGTATTGTCCCTACCTGGTGTTCAAGACAAAAGTAGGATTGGAAGTGGATGGTAACATGTATAAAACATCTTGGGACATGCGTGCAAATATTTAACCGTTATTTGTTCCGTGTTCGTCATTTTAACGTGAGTACAGTGCTTTTTGGTCTTTTTGTTTAAAACTTACATTAAAACAATGCACACAGCTAATCCGCTTTATTGTCTTCTTTTGACACCTTAGAAGGTGCAGCATACCTTCAGTTAAACTTATAGACAGTATGTCAGTTATCCAGGTAGGTTCACACCTGCTGAGCTAAAGTTGATCTAATAATGTCAAATGAAGAAAGCGACATACATACTGTAATAACATATACTGTCAGTGAACGAAACCCTTACTTTGCCAGTACTTTTCCTGTTATGTACTCTGTGGTGTTCTCGATCAGGTAGTTTGGCACAGACACATTCACATCAAACCTAGGCTCCCCTGTCAATCAACAAAACAACAAATGCTGGTATTAGAGATACAACTCATGTATTATAATAATAATAATAACGGGCATTTATAAAGCGCCTTATCAGAAGTTCAAAGCGCGTGACAACAATACATGTATACAAAATTCATACAATCACTGTCAGATTCAAACAACACATCAAGCACATCTCATTGCTGTTTCTGTTCTTATCACAGACACGAAAACACTCCCCCCCCCCCCCCCCCCAAAAAAAAAAAAAAAAACAAAAAAAAACCACACACACCACCACCACCATCATCACTACCAACAAAAACAACAATAACAACATTACACAAAGGCAAAGCTGCATTTACATGATAGTAAATAGGACAAAACTCTGGAGATGTTGAATTTCCTCCCTTAGTGTCCATTCATGAGCCCCTCTTACTCTGTCACACAGCTCTCAAACACAAAATCAATCTCCATATGCTACTCCTTCTTTTCCAAATCTACAAATATTGCTACAAATGCATACACTGAATGATACCAACACACCCAACCTTCAATGTACAAAAACCATAAACTTACAAAACTCTTCCACTTGAAACTCTCGCTGGTACTTATGGCCCTGGATAAAATTAAAAACAAAGTACACATATCAACGTGTGATTATTTATCTAATAATAATAATAATGCACATTCTTTTGAGAGCGCATGTATCCAGGGTTAATCCCTGCTCAGAGCGCTTTACAATCAATTTGGAAAAAACACATACACATTAAAGCATAACATTGTTTTTAGGGAATTCATACATATTAATTAAAAAGTACATTTCATGATAATAAAGTATCACACACACACACACACACACTGCAAGACTGAATACAGACTATGTTATTTGTAATAGGGGTTTTCCTTTTTAAACATTTTTTGTTTTCATTTCAACCGGTAATATTTTAAAAAGGAACACCGGTAAATATGTAACACAAGCAGCAAAGAAGTGTGCTTTCTGTTGCACGATGAATCTGAACAAATTGAAAAGTATATCAAGTGATTCAGAACAGTTCCAAATCAATTAGATCCTCACAATAATGGACCATAAAATGTGAGTAATAAATAATTCTCTCTTTTTCTCCATCCCTGTCTAATATGTGTGGATGTAAATTCAATGTACCGTATTTGACGGATTACAAGACGCACCGTTTTATAAGCCGCACCCCCGACTTTTAAAAAAAAATTGGGACGAGCCACGTATAGGCCGCGTCACTATATTAGCCGCCGTTGAAAAAAATATAATCAGATCGTGTCAATCAATCAAAACAACCAGGCAAACGAAAGTACGATATTTGGCGAAATCGGCTCCGAGAATAAACAAGTGAAACAAAGAAGAAAAGTGAAAAAGTTTGAAGAAAAATATCACACACACAATTTGTAACCAACACACACATGTAGTCCCGCCCGGAATAAGCTTTTTTGGGATGATTTACGACTTTTGCGCACATTTCGAGCAGACGAAAACACAACATGGCGGCTCTCGCTCCTCCAACTATCGCGAGACACAAAAAACCGAAATCTCGCGCGCGCGAGATCCTGATACATCCGGTGTTTCTCTGTACGCTATCTTGTCACGACGACTTGTTGACAAACGAAGATTCGCGAAAGAAAGAGAAAAGCGCCGAGTCTTGAGTGGAGAGCTAATAAAGTACCGGTAATCGCTAATCGAGCGAAATGAAAATCCGCGGCGACTTCCATTAGGTGAATGCTATTCAAGTTTAGGTAACGTTTTAGCCGCATCTTTTTATAAGCCGCAATGCGATTTTTTTTGAAAAAAAGTCGCGGCTTGTAGTCCGTCAAATACGGTAACTTCATTTTTTTGGAAAAATGCATTGACCCTACCTGCTGTTGAAGACAAAAAGAGGATAGGATTAGTTAAATTTTATGGTCCATTATTGTGAGGATCTAATTGATTTGGAACTGTTCTGGATCACTTGATGTTCTTTTTCTCCAACCCCCCCCACCCCCCCACTCTGTGAATATAACTAAGAAAGTAACAACTCACAAACGCATCCAGTTTTACTTTCCAGGTGCCATAAGTTGGTTGATCTGACAGTTGAAACTCTCGTGCCACCAAGCCTAAAAAAGAAAACATGAAAAAGAGATGTTGACAGAAGACTCGATCAACAGAAAGAGCACATCAACAACAAAACTGCCGTGTCTCTGTTTGTGTTGTTGCCTTGTCATCTTCATGTAATTCATGCGTAAGTGTATATGAGTGTGCATGAGTTGTTACTGCGAAAGAATGTGTATGAGTGCGCCTTGAGTCGCCTTGTGGTGAGATATGTGCGCGTTATAAATTCTCGTATTATTATTATTATTATTAAAAGTCCATAAAGCTGCAAATAACTTCTGTCACGGGTTCAATGTACCGTAAAAGATGCAGTGTCCGCTTGATATGATGATTTTTTCTTGTAAAGACATGCGCATCAGGGTTCATTGTTCATTGATACACTATTGGCGTGTTTACACCGTGCCTCACTTCCAGGCTACAAGTCTTCCACAGCACAGACACACACACCCGAAAAGAAAAAAACCCACTCACACTACAGATTTATTTCAAAATATTTCTATTTTCCCAGCTCATCTTCCAGCATAAACCAACTAGCTTAAATAAAACAACTCCCCCGAAATCGGCGTATGGCTGCCTGAATGGCGGGGTCATACACGTAAAATTCCATTCGTGCTAAAAACATGAGTGAACGTGGGAGTCTAAGCCCATGAACGAAGAAGAAGAAGAAGAAGAATAAAACAACAAACAATAACAAAATTAAAAAAATACAGAAAGGACAAAATCTACAAACCTCCAGCATTTGTTTGCACCATAATCCAGCGTCTCAAAGTGACACCATTAGGATCCTGTGATGAAGGGAAATATAATCATGTGTAAGACAAATACATGTAGCTACAGCTTTCTAACTCGCTTTCCAATATTGTCAAGACTGTGAAGATCAAGGTCATAAAATCAATAATAAACTACAAGCCATCCCACAACTATAAAAACAAATACAGTGGAGCTGCCTGTTAATATCTTCGAACTAAAGACTTCCCCCCTCTAAAGGGCTTGCTTTTTTAGAGTTTCTGTTTGGAACTTCTGTAAATTTACCTTAATTTTAAAATATATCCTTTTTAAGATCTGACTATCTCAGAACCAGAGACTACTTGCGTAGATCTGTCCTCTCTCTGAATTGTTCACTGTATTCATTTGTTTGATATTAACCTCAATGTAGACAGTCATGGATCCATGCTTTTGCATCAGGTCCGGTAAAATGGGCACCACTCGGAGTTGAACTGAAAAAACAACAACACAAATTTAAAATTCAAACAAAGAAAACAACAACAAACAAACACAGTCCGTGAAAATGTACAGCACCAAAGAGATCAGGTACCTCTTCAGCATGCTATTAGTAAAAAGATACACATACCTCACTCACTCACTCAAGCATTCCCTCTCATTCAGTCGCCCATTCCTTTCCTTGCCCGTCAACTTGCTCATTTGCTTACAAACTATTCAAAAAAATCAATCAATAGACTATTTTTGGAAATAACTCTGTCACTGCTACATGAGCGTTCGGCAGCGTTATGCTGCTTGAAGCTCTGACAAATATTTCGACTTCCGCTTCCGCCCAACATGTGCTCAAAGTAAACAAACAAGGAGAGAGGAGAGAAATATGTCCAAACATTATTCGTTGCTCTTGGGGAAAGTGCGATTCTGAGAGTCGATAACCTGCGCATGAACGTAATGTCAGTTTCTTCCCATTTGTGAAACTTTCTTATGTGACATTACAGGCCAGTCACTAGTGAGAGGGTGTGTCTCAAACACGTGTACAGAAACCATGTGATGTTTGTCCGATTAAAGCAAGGGTACTCACTCTTTCACAACCCATACAAACCCGACAGAGTTATTTCTGGAAATCGTCTATTGACCCTACCTTTGTCCCCTTGCCGGTAGAGAGGCTTGCTCATCTGGATGAAGAGGGACGCCTGCTTGGTGGTAAACTCAATGTCTGTCTCATTCTGGAAGATGTTACCAAAGGTGCTGCTACGCAGAGTACCTTCCAAACGCAGGCGATAGTTTCCATCGGGTGTGTTCTCCGGAACCTGCAAAATAAAAAGAGTTTGATCCGACCAGTGCTTCTTCACTCTATTTTCTTCGGTTACATTCTAATGTACTGTATGGAGTCAAATGATAGTGAAACACACTCTAACTAGCAAACTTCTCAACAGCACAACACTCTCACTTAATTCATTTTTTGTGCAGCCTCAACACTCTCTGAAAGCTGAAATATTCAGGTGGCAAACTGAGCAAAAACAGCTTGTTTTGATTTGAGCTCTTCCTTCTGCCCAAACCCCCTTTGACTTTCTTCCTACTACATATACACCGATCATTCCTTTTATTACCTCCCCCTTACCTTAACAACTGACCTATCTGCATTCCAACCAAATTTCTTCAACCTTCATTTGTTGTATTGTGACAGGGGAGGCTACCGCTCCTTTCACAGCAGACTCTGCACCCGAGTTGTTGGCCTTTAAGTCAACACCGGTGGATTGTGGAATTCTGTTTGTGATGGGGTCTGGTGGTTTCCGATTGTCTGTATGTCCATGGAAACCTTCGGGTTTGCATAACAGTTTTAATAGGGCTAAGAAATTAGCCCTAACATTTTCAATCCTGTTTGATTGCACTTCGCCTCCCGAGGTGATCGTAGTGTTACGGCACTCGGTTACATCATTAAAAAAAAACCCACAAAAACTGACACCGTTATATCTTCTAACCCTACAAAATGGAACAACAGGACAATTCCACCAAAAATGCAGCTAATAAAAACTTTAAATAAAATTAACACTGACTATAGACTTATAGTTGTTTACCTCCAGAAAGAGCTTGCAAGCCCTCAAAGTCAGCTCAAAAGTAAATTAATTTTAAAACGGTTTTGTTTTTTCTTTGTCAAAGAAAACATTAGTTTTGTCAGCTTGTGCAATTTCGGTTTCCTCCAAGATCCTCCCTCTTAAGTGCTGTTCACATGGCAGACTTGCAACCAACTTTGCCCTAACTTTCAAGCGATTTTAGTCCGTTGCAAGTCAAATCAAAATCGCTGCCCATGTGAACAGCACAAACGCTTTTAAGCGGCGATTCTCGCCAGACTGTACCATTCGGGATTGTCCGGTCGTCTTCATTATTTTCCGGAGAAGGAAACTAACTGCATTAGCGTGGGTTGGCTAGAGCTAACCAATCAGTAAGCGCGATAAGAAAAGTCTGCGCAAACTCTTTGACAAGTCACGGCAAAGTCGAGCAGTGTTCAACTGAGTTTTGGAGTCGCTGCTGAATCTGGCCTAAATCGTACCTAAATCGCTGGGGCTGTTCACATGGCAGACTTTTCGCCGACTTGGTCTCGACGACTCGAAAAAGATTTTCAAACGACTAAAGTTGGGGAAAAGCTGGTTACCAGTGTGCCATGTGAACAGCACTTTACTGTCAAATCTACACGACCCTGCCCTCAGCACTAAAGGAGGTCCTAAATGGAGCACGAAGTCGACTTCGCAAAGTCTTTTTTACAGAAAACTCAGTGCTAAAGCTCCGTGCGGCCAGCTTCGCGAAGCATACTTCGCGTAGTCAACTTAGCCCAATTAATGACAGGCTTTACCAGAAGTTGCATCATCCTGCTTGAAGGACGTTCAAAGAGAACCTCGGAGAAGGCCAGTTCCTTGAAGCCCTGTGTGATTGAGACTCTGACATTGATGTCTGCGTAGCGACCAAACTCCATACGCAGGATGGTGGCGAACACTTGAACCACCTGCCCTGCGCGCACTCTGCGTGGAGCCAGTACCATGTAAATGCTGTAAAATAATATGTAAACATGCAATTGATGAATTGAAAATAATAGTACATAATAATGATAACTCATACACATGATTCATTGATTGTCAAGAAGAGTAACCCTACTCAAGCTTAGATCATCCAAAATGAATCAAGCCTCAAAGTCAGTTTAACTTAAAGTGAATAATTTTAAGTTATGAAATGCAAATTCTACATTCAAAAACACTAAATACAATAGAGAACTTCACTCCTCTCCCTTTTTCATGTTTTTGTTCAGGTATTAATGCAGAAATCTTTTAAGAAGAGCAAAAACCAAACATGCAAGCAAGCAACATTGTCCATCATTTTATCACAAAACTCCCCCCAAAACAGTTCAGAACACTTATAGTGGTCTGCTCAGGGGATAATTAAGATTTTTAAAATAAAAATAAAAAAGAGAGAGAAAAAAAGACAAACAGTAAAGTATAAGATTGCAGTAAAATATATGATCAAAGCTCAATACCCATAATTGTGGTCCAGTCATAAAATACTTTCACATTTGTATACTTACGGAGGTCTCCCAAGAGAACAGGCCTTTCCTGCATTGTCCAGCAGACAGGTCTGATCTTCAAAACTCTGACCCCTTGTCATGCTGATCATGCTGACCACGCACAGCAGACACGCCAACTGCACGGTGCTTAGCACCCACATCGTCCTGCATAAAGAATATAAATACAATGGATACAGAGATAAATAAACAAATCCAAAATATATTTAGAAATATTAAGAGAAAAAAAATACCCGCTTCTCTGATTCTGTTCGTGGATTCTGACAAAATAGCTAATTATTTCTGTACTTTAAAATGAACCCTGGTCTAAATTAGCAACAGAAATAAAGAAAAAGAAATGGAATAAGTTACCAAGGAATAAATCAACAAACAGCAATGCTTTTCCTTTAATAAAGGTGATAGCACTTTGAATTGATAAAATTCAGCTCCAAAAACATTCATTGATACAATTTGAACTCACGGACTATAATAACTAAAAAAAATAAAAGCAAATCCATCTGCAGTCCCAAAAAACAATGAGGTCTGCTGTTTTCATTAGCTCAGTCACCATTTTTAATCAGCCATATCACAAAAACAAAATTCAATCAAACATCTGCAATTTATTATGTCTGTGACACTAACGCTCAGAAAAAAAAGAGAAGCTGAAATTCAAGTTTAACCAGGTGCCAATAAAAATGGTAATTAGCACACATACATTCTTACTTAATAATAATGGGACGGAAACCAGGAAATGGTGACAAATTCAGAAGTACAGTTTCAATCAAAAGTAAAGCCGATGTTGCTTCTTCTACCTGAGCTGAAATACTCTTTCACATCTTCATACACATTTAAAGTTCTAATACTATATATACCTGATGTTAAAATCCCAAGTGCAAAGAATCTGACTAAAACACCTGAAAACACCATAAAATTCAATCCAAACACTGGTGCTGGTCAAAATTTGTGAGAAGACTTCCGGTAAAGCCAATGGCGCACTCTGACAGCAAAATCAAACAGAGGCTGATTAATCACTTCAAGATAATGATTCAAAAACTACAACAATTTTAATCAAAACTTTAAAATTCTGTGTAAATATCAAAAACAAAGGATACTTTGAGTTGCAAATTGAAAATTATGTTAAAATAGTGGTTTATTTATCTCAAAAGACAAAGAAATAAGATTGGGAGTATGTACACAAGTGCAGATAAAGACCATAGCAACAGTGGCATGTCTCATATGGACAAGGTAGCCAGCCATTTGCAGAAGGTTTGGCCTGGGAGCGTTATCAGCTCTAACCCGATTTGGCTGAAGGCTTAGCTAAGGGAACTGATAAAAGCAGACAGGCCACTTCATAAACTTGCAGTTCAACACTGAAGCTTGACTGAAAATTTTGTAAACTACTAACAGGCTTGCAACATGATGGATTTAAACAAAATATAATGTTTGTGTGTGCGTGTCACGTACGTTGTGCAAGCTAGTGTATGCTGTGGTGTGTGTATGTGCATTTGTGTGTTCGAGAGAGTGATGCGCCTGTCTGTTTGTCTCAGTTTTTGTGTGTGTGTCTGTCTCTGTGTACTAGAGGGTATGTCTGATATTCCCACAGGTTGCTCCATAGTGCATAAGTATATATATACTTGTTAACATATGTATATAATTATAAATTGAGCAAATTTCAGAAAATGTTTTTTAAATAACACTTGAATTTGAACAGATTCGGTGTGTGTTTTTTTCCAACAAGGATCGTCTTACTCTGTCCTATTCAACATTCGTAGAGTCAAGCACTTGAATTAACATATATTCGTATCATCCATCAACTTTGACACAAGCAAGTGGTCTTGCGGCAACAGAATGAATCATACGTTTGTACACCACCACCACTGCAGTGACCACCAATGTCAAGTCAAGACCCACATACCCAGTCAGCACACAATATCGGTCCGATATCGGTCCGATATCGGATTTGACCGGATATCTCGGACCAAGATATCCGATATCGGTCCGATATCGGATTCCAAGTTTGCTCATCAGATTAACGTTAAATTAATGTTAACTTTTTACGTTAATTTAATGTTAATTAAAACACAACCATAATATAAGTTATAACGTTAAATCAAAGTTAATTTTACATTTACGGCTAATGTCAGTTTTACCAAATAAAAAGCATAATATAATGGTTAGATTAACATTATTTAAACATGTGTTTTTTTACGTTGAGTGCAAAAATAAAAAGAACCAAAATAAAAGTATAATATACTCAGTCATGATAAGTTGCTTTTGTCAAAGTTATCAATACATCCGTCCTGTCCCTCACAATCTTCCCCCTTCTTCCACAGACATACGTCCACCCACCACCATGCATTCTTGGGGGGGGGGGGGGGGATGATCTGCCATCTGTTTGGACTTGACTATGGGCTGCTGAGGGCAAATTGAAACCCATCTCAAATATCCTACCTGCGCTTTTGTGTGTGTAGTTCTCTACATCAAAACAAGCATCTTCTCTGAGAGAGGGAGAGAAAAGAGAGAGAGAAAAGAGAGAGAGAGAGAGAGAGAGAGAGAGAGAGAGAGAGAGAGAGAGAGAGAGAGAGAGAGAGAGAGAGAGCGAGAGAGGTTGGCTTGACGATACGGGTTTGATAAGATGAGCGTCACTGATCAAGACATCCAATAACGGAGTCAACAGAATTATGACGATCAGCTCTTGTTCCATACCAGATTAACTGAAGCCATGACTACACCGACAGAAAGAACCAATACAGCTGTGATGAAACTCGTGGAATTCGCCGACATTGTTTCGCCACTGCCTTGGCCCTTCAAACTCTCTTCGTTCCAAACTTTCCGCGATGTTGGCAGAGGGGACGCAACGCTGAAACTCAGCTCTTCTCTGCAAGAGGTACACGTGGTGTGTCGGCAAGATGCTATCGTGTCCTGGAACCAGTGGAGGGAGACGTTGATTACTTTGGCAATCATGTAAGCTAATTGAGCTAATTGCTTGAAAGCTGCCACTTTCTGATTTGCATCAGATAATTCAAAGTGAATGACACAACTAATCTGATATGTTGTCGCGTTTTCCTTTTTTAAATACCAGCAACATCTTGTGTGCCAGTGTCAGTAGTCTGCTAAAAGTAAAAGTCTTCACAAAACAAAGTGTCTGTACTATCAGTATCAAGAGAAGTTGTATAATATGGAACATGTGGACATCTGTCATAGTCTTTATTTAATATATGTATACATTCATGATGCATGTAACCGGAGAATGGGCATGGGAGCATTGAACTTTATCCTGCAGGATGGAAACTGCAGATCGATATATTGGACTTCGAGCCCCAACAGGAAGTTAAAAGAGAACATTTTGCCGGATGCATTCACTTCCTTACAGCTACACACGTGTATATAATTAACATCTCAACAAGTAATTAGTATATATACTTCACAATGCAAATAAATTACTTTGTGTGTGTGTGATTGTGTTAATATGTGTGTATGTCACAGACAAACAGATATCTCTCGACATGTATTTCTCTCTCTCTCTCGACTGTATTAGTGTATACAGAGATAAGAACAGCCTCGCTTTCACCTAGATCCTGCCTAAAAACATTGTTCAGACCTCATGTTCAGACTTGGCGTAATGATTCCGAAAGGACTACTTTTTAGCTGTCAAGTTCAGTCGTCCGCATACTCGAAAGTGAAAAAAAGATGAAACGTTTTGCTACAGTATCGGAGGATGAACTGTCGAAGAAGAAAAAGAATCTCGTGCCAACCACTACGCAGAAGACCATCCGAGTTGTCCAGAAGAAGTTCTGAAACACGTCACGTTCCAAATCAAAAGACGGCATTCTATTCTCTTACGTCACTTTTCTTGGTTTACGGTACCATTCGGCGGCTTTGCTACGAGTATGCCATAGTCTTGGTTGGCCGAGACCTTGAGGTGGAATGCGAGTGATTAGGTTTGTTGATTTTGCTCGGAGAAGTGGTCCGTGTTCAAGCAAGTTTCTTTCTTCTTTGAAAACAAAAACCCTAAGACCAGTGAATGTCGAGATATATAAATTGGATCTGTGATCCAAACATGCCTTTTGGTCAATCTCGATGGCAGTTTATTCCACTCGCCCTACGGGCTTGTGGAATAAACTTCCATCTCGATTGACCAAAAGCCATGTTTGGATCACAGATCCAATTAACGTATAATATATATATGTAGGAAGACAGAAACAGACAAAGCAGTTTTGATAATGGAAGTGACAGCATGCTATTTGAAAATAACATGTTTCTTTTTGTGTTATGGTTTTCAGCAACAATGGGTGGGATACCATGGACATGGCTAATAGTGGGGGCCTTTGCTGCCTACCTGAGCTACACCATGTGGATCATGTACAACATCTTCAGCCCACCCATGTGCACAGGACCGAATGCTGCCTGCGTCAAATCTTACCTCACCAAAAACCCAAAGATGGAGGTAATTAAGGGCTTGGGGAATGTGCTAGTGTAGCACGTGTGTGTGACTGTGAATGTGTGTGTTGCTTATGCTGCTAATTGTTTCGATGAAGTTCTACTTACCAAGCAGTAAAGGGTGTCTGTATGGCTAGAAGCAGCTGGAAATAGGTATGTGTTTGTGTGCGCACGAGTGTGTGTGTGTCCGTGACTGCATTTCTCATTGCACACAGTCTCTCTGGCTCTCATGCAAATGATGCTCAATTAACTTTTGGTGTTACTTTGTATGGGTCTGTACAACTACAAGTAACATAGTCATAGGTTTTGTATTAAATGCTTGATGTTGACATTTAACATATCTGTCTGCTAAGGGACTTGGTAAAGTACTGAAATTTAAGTCATTCCTGTTATTGTTTGTCAATGTCAGATACATTTTTATGGTTTGGTCACATTTCCAAGCTTTGGTTGCTTGCAGAGCTGGCTTGATGGCCTTGACATTTTTTTTCTTTTTATTTCCTGTACAGTTGGAACTGATGGTGTCCACAAAGATGTCAGCAGTTGCAGGAGACATGACCTCTGTTTGGAACTACAATAATTTTTCACTCATGGACACTGTTGAGAAGTAAGAGTTTGAAAATATTGATTGTTTCTTTAAAATATATATAGCCTCATAAAATTTTTACAAGATCCATGAGGTTTGACTTAGTTCCTGTTCAACAATATCATTCATACACAAAAAAACAACAACAGGAGTCATGTTTTGGTGGTTGCTGGTCCAGCAAATTGGTTCTGAAAATGATTTCATGGCTACAATAGTAAAGGAAAGAAAAGATCAAGCTGAGTAGGTTGCAGTGGTTTTATTCTGTGTATGTGTGGGGATGTGCATACAAGTATCAGTGTCTTTGTCTGTGTCTCTATAAGTAGCATTTCTAACATTGGGCATTTTCAGAGAGCTGAGTGTTTCCATCCCAGCGTCAACCCGTAAGAACGGCTCACTCTATGTGCACGCCTTTCTGTATCCACAAGGCAAGAGCCACTCGGCCAGCTCAGCTCTGGTCCGCACCTCCACTCTCATCACAACGTACGCCCTGCCTCGGGCCGAATTCATCAACCTTCTTGGAGATGACGGTGGTAACAAGGTATACTTCTGTCTTGTTATTTCACTCTGTTGTTTCAGTCGTTCAGCTTGACATTTGTCCACCAGATAGTGGTTTGATATAAGAGGATACAATTCACAAGAGAATACTGTCATTATCATGTAGTCGTATGCTTAACTGCATACGGGTTTGGGAAGGGGTATACTCATGCAAGAGCACTTCTGTCAGGTTATTTCAGTCAGGTAGGAAGTTAAAGTCTCAGACTGTACATTCAAGGTATGCATTATGAATAAAGATTGTCATCAGACTAAGACAGAGAATGTGTGTTTTAGCTGCAGTGTTACAATACATGCAAGAATGAAGGGCAGATGGATGCAATCCAGCTGTGAATAATTTCAGAGCTTTGACATGGCATAGTTTTAAGCAGCAGGCTGTATACATGTATTTTGGTTACAGACTAAAAAGCCAGGTGCAAAAAACAAACCACATACGCATTGGCGCTCAAGACTGACCATCAGTGTCATGTCGGACAACATCACCCTTGATCGCAGAGCTATCCCAGGGGAAATTTATCGCTACCTCAAGTAAGTACAGGTGTGGTGTGGTCCCCCTCCCTCACCACCACCACATTCAACACTTTTGTTTTGAGTTGTGTTTTTGATTCGTAGTTTACATTGATAACTGTGACAGTTTGGTCAAGATAATGGAATTTGCAATTGTGTAATTGTTATGCATGTGTGTGTGTGAGTGCATGCATGAGTTCATGTGTGTTTAGTCATTTCAACACAAACCAATTGTCCAAGCTTAATAATGAATCAAAGAAAAAGAGATGCTTTTTTGCAGACTGCACAATTTTTCTATTGACTTAACTCTTCCATGACAGAATCACGTCAGATGGAAAGTACTTCTACCCAATCCTATTTTTGGATGAGCTGGGTTTCAGACTGAAGGACCTACTGGTGAGTATATATTTTTCCAGTACGATTTGATTCCTGTCACTGGTTGTGGTTCCAGTATTTTTGACTGCCTGTCCATCTTTCGTGTTTTTGGTTCTAGCTGGTGATTTACTGTCTTTGATACGGAACATTTTCTTCTTATTGTGCTCCGTTGCAGCCACTGGTCATGTAAGACACAAACTTATTGTTGTTTGTAGAGAAAGCAGGTTACAGTTGATGGTTCCTTGGTAACTTAATTGTTTTGTTTGTTTATTAGCTTGTTTGTGTTTCAGTAAAGGTTTCTAAGCACAAGGCATCCTGGGAGTATTATGGCACTCTCATTGAATGAAACACAGCCTAAGAGATTTGTATGCCAATGCCACACTATTCAAGCATAGTTGATAGACTAAGAGAAAATGAAGTTTTTCTGTGTGGTTGTGCTTTTAGCCGGTCAATGAGAGCAGTACCAGCATGCCGTTGACTGTCACCTACACACCTATCTCCGTTGGCAAGCTGCGCATGTGGTCTAGCTTCCTGGAGTCCTTCAAGATGCTTCAAGGACTGGGTGAGTTTGGCCATTAATTATCCTTTGTCATAATTTTAAAACTTGTCTTTGTGAGAGCTTAACCATAAAGGCACAAAAATGTATTCAATACAGTTGTGCTTCTGTTTTGTGAACTGCAGAATTCTGAGGGGAAAAAATCAGGATTTTAAAGAGAAAGAATCTTTAAAAAAAATGAGTTAAGTGTGTGTTTTAATAAAGAGAAGATCTTAGAGAAGACCTTATTTTAAAGGGGAAGAAGTATTTAGGCAGCAAGCAGATGAAAAGTATTTAAACTGTATCATGCAATGATGCATGCATGGCATATGGACATTGAGTAACACAGAGTTTGAGTGAAGCCTTGACCAAAGTTTTCTTCTGATTTTCAGGCTTCACGGAGAAGGACACAGATGAAATCAAAGGAATATTTGCTGACACTAACTTCTACTTTTTGCTGCTGACATTTGGTGTTGCTGCTTTTCATGTGAGCTGCTTGACTTTTCTTTCACATCTTAGAAGTGATGCTCGTCTGTGTTTCCTGTGTACTCTTTCTTAAGTGTATGAAGGCATACTAATGTGACAGGTTGACAAAGTAGCCCCCCTTGTCACAGGCTGCTGCTCTGCTTTGACGGAGTTGTCTCCCTGCCAAAGCGCAAGCTATTTATAGTAGCTAGACGTTTTTGGTACGTCGGTAGACGGCACACCCGTGAGTTGTGGAGTAGCTGTTTGTGATGGGGTCTTGCTGCTGTCGTCTCCTGGTATGCTCTTGGGAACCTTTGCAGTTGTTATAGGGCTATTAACTTAATTAGCTCTAAAATCTCAATCCTGTTTGACTGGCTTTGCTTCCAAAGGTGATTCTTGTGCTTTGGGTACTAGGTTACACTAAGAGATGGTCATGTAAAGGTCATGGTCATATCGTTAGACTAGTTGAAATACCTATCCAGAGGAAATTGTGCTGGGAGTTAAGAAAACTGGATATGAGCTTGTTAGGAATAACATTGTCTTTTGTACCTTGTGACTATGATTCTAGTGTCCTTTTGAATTGATTAGCTGATTGTTGAGCAACCGAGTGTACTTGTAATTTTGTATGAAGTATGAGTGTATAGTCATAGTAGAAAGCAGTGGTCAAATTATAGCTTGGTATATAATTGTTTTTGTGGTTTTCAGCTGCTGTTTGATTTCCTTGCCTTCAAGAATGATATTCAGTACTGGAAAAAGAGGGAGACCATGGTTGGGTTGTCGTCCAGAGGAGGTAAAGTTTGTTTTATTTTTTAGTACAGTTGATTTATGGCTAAAATAATTCAGTGCTTTAGACAAATATAGTACTTGCCGAACATAAATGCAACATTT
This sequence comes from Littorina saxatilis, assembly GCF_037325665.1. NCBI lineage: Eukaryota > Metazoa > Mollusca > Gastropoda > Littorinimorpha > Littorinidae > Littorina > Littorina saxatilis. The sequence continues at coordinate 26,714,799 of NC_090245.1, read as the reverse complement.
TGCATGCTGATGCATGGCTTTGTGTCTAAGCGCATGGTGAATAGGTGAATCCTCAGCATCACTACCTGTCTGTTTTATGATTTTCAGTTTTTCCTGAAATTATTATTTTTTTTTAATACATTTAAATGAACTATGCTATCGATTATCATACATAGAGTTTAGAGACTTAATGAAGTACAGTGCGTGTCTATTATTCCCCCCCGCCCCCCACACACACACCCTGAGAGTGACTGGCAATTAAAATGTAACATCCTCTTAGGACCAGTTTATCCTGGGACACGTATTGGTGATACGCTGTGAAACGTCTTTCTGTTCCAGTGAAATGGCGTTGCATTCAGACCATTATCATCTTCTTCTACCTGCTGGATGAAGACACCAGTCTGCTGGTCACCATCCCTGCTGGCATCAGTACTGTCATTGAGGTCAGTTGACATGTCTCAATACTTGTCTGTTGGTAAACCGTTTGTCTTGTCGGCGTGTAAAGGTGTGTGGTTTGCAGTGTCTGGTTCTTGTCAGAGCTACAATAGACTCTCCCCCCTTTAACCCTTTTGCTGCCTGTAGGACATCCTTGGTAATTTGCATTAACGGATAACAAACTGTTCAATAAACAACAAGAGAAGAAGGAGAAAAACAACAAACAAACAATGTGTATATGTCGGGTGTGTTCATTTATACATCAAGTGCACACTGTAAGTTGTCAGTTCAATTAAAAATTCAATTAAACACAGGTAATGCTTTGCATACACATATTCCCTTGCAGTGAACTGGTTTAGATCTCCTAAAACTGAGAAAGTCAGGTCTTAAAAAGGAGGGAGTCTTAAAATGGATGTAAATTTACAGAGGTAATGAACAGAAAATCGGAAAAAACAAGGTCCTTATCGAGAGAATTAGTCAGAATGGTCTTGAAAGGGTGTTCCACTGTAGTATTCACAGTGTGTTTTTCTGTCTGTAGATCTGCCTTTTCCATCCCTCCTCCCCCACCCCTCTTAACCACCCTCCTCTCTTATCCCCCCTCCTCCGCTGTTTTCACTGTTGATTTAACAAATTGTCCATGCATGTTCCGTCTGTCAGGTTTTCTGATTGCAAACTTTTTCTTCTGCAGTTACCACCCCCACTTTGAATGTACTGCAAGTTAGCACGGGATATGGAATCCTGTTAACTGTTGTATTATGTTTTTCTTTGTTGCAGCTGTGGAAAGTGAAAAAGGTTTACAAACTGAAAGTGAGGCGTACTGGATTTATAAGTTTTACTTGGGAGGTATGTTATTCTGATTCACATTTCTTCAGTTTCAAGATATGTTGAAAATAGTTGCTATATATTATGGTAGTGATCATGTATATATGAGAACCCGTTTGTATGATGTTTTTTCTGTTTGATTGGAATTGATGGACAAGACAGTCGATGTTAACATGACGTGTGTGTAATTTACGTCATTTCTTCACCTCTTCGTCCAATATGAAAAATAGTAAACATACAAAACCAACACTAATGTAGTTTATATTATCAAGACATATGTTTGTGTTCTTGCTTTTTTTGAAATTCTAATTGTGTATGCTATTGTTTGTGCTGTATTTAGTTTGGAGAGACAACAGCAAAGGAGAGGGAAACAGAAGAATTTGACAATCAGGTGAGTTCTTTTTGCTGAAGCACTTTAGGGGTTAAGATTTATCTCTCAGCTGATATAGGAAGTTAGAAGAAAGAAGATAACAAATGAAGGTACTGTATGGTGTACCTATAATATAAAGTACCTCTGATTAGTGTACACGTCCGAATACAAGACATTCTCTATTGTCCTTCTGAATTTCACTGAATATTTCTTGTTGCATGAGGACACCTGCACGGTAGGGTCATTTTCGTTGGTCCCAAGAACGTCTTCTCATAACATGTGCCACTGTACATGCGACTAGATACTGGATGTTTGTTGTTGCAGGCAATGAAGTACCTGTCCTATGTGCTATATCCACTGGTGGCTGGTGGAGCGGTGTACTCTTTGCTTTATGTACCACACAAAAGGTCAGTCCTACATTTTAAACCTGTTTGCTTATTCTTGGGTGCATTGTTGAAACCTGGGCTGGTTTGCACGAAGCTGAAACTGGATCACATCCAACTTGGCTGGAACCAGTTGTAAGGTCGGAATGATTGAAATCATATCTGCTCTTGATTTCAAGCTTGGTATGATCCAGTTTCAGCTTCATGCAGTCACCCAACCCAAGTGTCTATGTTTTGTGTCATTGGTATACTTTTAGGTGAGACAGAAGTTTCAGTATGAATAATACTTTTGATCCAGTGCACCTTTGAAATCTACTTGCTGAGCATTTTCCTGCCTTTGGTTGAAGGGGTACTGACATAGAGGAGGTCTTCTTACCATCAGTCTTCCTAATAAATAGACAAAGCCAGTGCATTTGTACCTATATAGAGTGTCAATCCAGGTCAGGTCCAACTGACCTATTGTCCTCTGAGGTGGGAACAACACTAAAGCAATGCACTAATCATAGGGTGACAGCCCCTGTCTCAACAAGTATTTTGTGTGTCCGTGACTGACCCTCTTGTACATTTGTGTTTCAGTTGGTACTCTTGGTGCCTACAGAGCCTAGTCAATGGTAAGTTTATCCTTTGTAGTCTTCTTCTTGTCGATCTCCTTTTACACTTGGATTTCAACTTCGGAGATGAAGCTGGTTGTCTTCTGTAGAGCCTCCACGTGTCCATACAGCGTCTCTTGTATGATCACTGGCCTGGGCCAAGTCTCACTCCTCAGGGGCTGGAGGCTCCTGCAATCCTGTAGGATGTGGGCTGTATCTTGTTCTGCCTCTCCACAGGGGCACATGGGGGAGCTAGGGCACCACACTCAATTTCTTGTGCAGATGTTGATCTTTTGTAGAGATCACAACTCTTTTTATGGATGCACAATTCCCGGAACTTTGTGATTTTTCACATTCTTATGGAAAGCTTCCAAGTGAAATCGTTTAGGATATGTTTAGTCATGTATATTGCTACTTTAAAATAAAAAATCGGATAATATGTTGTTTTTTCGGGACATAATTGTAACTTTTTGCTTTGATTTTTTTTTCAGGTGTATATGCTTTTGGATTTTTATTCATGCTGCCTCAGTTATTTTTGAACTACAAGGTAAGCTTTGTTTCTCCCTATTCATACTTTGGTGTTATATTGCATGCAAATATTTTTGTCTTTTTAGTTTTCTTACATGAATTGTTCTGTCAGGCAAAAGGTTTTTCGACTAACTGAGCTTTTGATTAATTCAATAATTGCTACCAAAACAAATGCTTGTAATACCTCATCTAGAAATATATACAGATGTGTCACTGAGATTAACATTGTTGCTTCATGTTTTACAGATTGAGGTAATGTTTTGCAACTGCACTGATTTCTTTCCTTTCTATGAAATTTACAGGAATGTTGTGTTTCTCATTTCAGCTAAAATCTGTTGCTCATTTGCCCTGGAGAGCGTTTATGTACAAGGTGAGTGCGTAATTGAAAAGTGCTGTGAAATAAATTCTGTTCGCATTCAATTTCTTTTATGTAGTTAATCCACAGTTAACAGGATTTCAGCTAAAATTAAAAAGTAAATAATAATAATAATAATAATGCAAACTTCTATAGCGCTATTCTAGAAAAATTTCTACTCTTAGCGCTTTACAATACATACATCGACCAAGCATACTATACACGCACAGGCAAAGAAACCGACCAAACAGAACCAACAAACTATACATGCACAGGCAAAGAAAACGACCAAACATACAATACACGCACAGGCAAAGATAACGACCAAACATAAGCAAACATACTATGACCAAACATAACCAACCTACTATACGCGCGCAGGCAAAGAGAACAATCAGCACATGTAATAATTACTGACAACTAATAATGCAGGCATACAGTGACAGTCCAATACACAGCCTAAGCACAAGAACCACAGTAGGCTTCTATATAAAAACGTGTCAACAGTACTATTTACACACACACAAACAGTGCTGACACAAAGCGCAGAAAATATATATACACGTTATTTTAGGCACTAGGTAGGGGGTGAGGTGGGGCGGGATGGGGTGGGTGGGGAGATGCTGGAGGGAAAAAAAATCACTTGCGCTGAAAGAGGTGTGTTTTGAGATTTGTCTTGAATGTAGTGAGAGAATCTGTGTGTCTGAGAGGCAGAGGTAATCTATTCCAGGTCACAGGGGCTTGAATGAGTATGTTGAAAACCAAAGACTTTTTTGTAGATGATGGCTAAAAATGTATAGAACTTGTTTTCACCTTATAACCTGTAATTTTCCATTTGTTGAAACAAATTTTGTTACAGAATGTTCCATTCTTTGTGCTGATTTTAACAGTGATGCTCAGGCTGAAACTTAAACAGATGAAATAATTTGTTGCAGGCGTTCAACACTTTCATTGACGATGTCTTCGCCTTTATTATCTCCATGCCAACTGCTCACCGCCTTGCCTGTTTCCGTGACGATGTGGTGTTCCTAGTGTATCTCTACCAGAGATGGTAAGATTTACAGGCACCTGTTTTTCACTGTCTGTGTTAAGATTGTTACTAGCTGTGTTTTGTTATAGGCAACACACCCAACCACATACACATACGCACACACATTTGATGATAAAAAAAATTGTATGATGTTGTAAGCGTGAATCCGGTTCTGTGAGTTTATTGAAATGTTTTTCTTTGTTTTCTTCCAGGTTATACCCAGTGGACAAGAAGAGGGTGAATGAGTTTGGGATGTCCTTTGAAGAGGAGGAAAAGGCGAAAGGAAAACCGGAACTGAAGGAAGAATCAAAGAAAACCAAATAAAGCATAATTAATGAAAGCTGTTAGAGAACTAGAAGAACAAGAAGAATGAAAGCTGCTGATGATTTGTGTTGTTTTGGGGACCAGTTCATCTCAAGTGCGTTTTAGGTGTGAAATGTTCTTGTCACATGGCGGTTTGATGCGTGTGCCTGAGTTTTTATGACTGTTACTTTGAGAATGAAAGTTATTTATTCATTTCAAGCTTCATAATTATTGTCCTACTTGCCTAGAGATTAATTGGTTCCGTATGACTCACTTGCTGTTGTGTGTATTTAGAGCACCGACACCTCTTTGTTTCTTAGATTCTTTTTCTTTTTGAGCAAATCAAAGTTATGAGCAAAATAATCGTTAGGTTAGATTTATTGATGGGCGACAGCCTGCGTCGCCACGTTTCATTTGAAATGAAATGTTTATTAGTTAGCTTCTGATCTTAGTGATTATTTTTTTTAAATTATTAACTTTATATGAGAGGGGATCGGGTAGTAAGCAAGTTTATATTTGAGCACAAACAAAATTAGAAAGTTAGGTTACATGTTCATAACACAGTGTCATTTATCATCAATTGAAAATAGATAACTCATGCATGTTCACAACAGTGCTGTTAATTTATTAAGTGTTTTTGTCTATGCAGCTACTTAAATTCTACAAACACTTTTGCACTCTCCAAGGAAGAATAGCTCACAAATTACAATGGCATAATGCATAAGTTTGTCATTGCATGGTTTTCATTTTTGTTTCTCAAACTGTATTGTGAGTATATGATGTGGAAGAACAGATTTTTAAGAGTATTTTAAATTCCTCTGTTAGCTTGCCATGTGTGTTCTGTTTGTTGTATTTATCACATAATATTGTGTTATATATAAGATTTATTACTGTTCGAATGTCAGTTGAGTGTTTTTTGGTGCTTGGAACTGCAAAATGCAGTTAGCTGTGCTAATTCTTTTCATTTTGTTGTTCACTTTTTTGTATCTCACTATCTGTGTTTCTATTTTGTTGTGTTCTGCCAATAGATGTAATCATTATTATTTTGTCTCATCGCTTTTGTATCTTGCATTGCTTATGTAGTAGAAATAATTAAATTAGTTTGGATTTATGTGTTTACAGGCTGGAGACCCGTTTCTGTCTTGAAATCCATCTTGTCTGGTTATTTAGCCCTTATTTGTTTTTGTTTGTTAAGAATCCGATGTTTATTACTGGCTTGTCTGACAGAGGGACACAATTCATTCACATGAAGTATTTTAGATTTACTCCATGTGTCAGTATTGTCCAAACCATAAATTACATTATGCTGTATTTTTGTTAGTTTTTTTTTCTTTGTTTTTTGTTGTGCCCCCCCCCCCCCCCCCCCCCACACACACACACCTCTTTGCTGTTTTATCAAAATAAATTGCCATGAGAAGCTTTTAGTGATGTTCTGTGTATGTGTAGTGTTTGTGGCTAAGTTAATTATAAAACAAGCACACTTGTTGCATGCAACTTGTTCAGTCAACAGACACCATAACTTTAAAACTTCTTTTTGTACACATCTTTATTTGGCATACATGTACATGTATTACAATACAGAGTGGTAATGTGGAGGACCCTCCAATGAAAAGAAATTAAGAAGACCATTCATAGTATTGGGCCTTGAACTATTCCTATTAAGAACAGATCCCTGCAATGAAGGATGCATGCACATGGCAGTGTAAATTATGATGATGTGTCGGTGCACACTGAAGGATAAGTTAAGACAGCAAAAAAATTATTGTTAGTTGCAAAAACAAAACTGACAAAATACAACTCGCCATTCTATCACGGATCTATTTACACATATCACTAATGCCTGAGAATTCAAAGGGTAACTGATCATTAAGCCTGAAGAAATGGCATGAAAACATTGCCCATACCAAACTGAAGTCATCTGCAACTATGTTAAATTCTTCAGTAGTTCTATCAGAAATGTTTTCTGAAAACCAAGACAGCGTTATATGGATCTGTCCTTTTGGTTAAGTGATGTCCTGTAATGTACAGAATTATATGTATGTAAAAAAAAAAAAATTCACCAAAAGAGAATAAAAAAAAAACAAAAAAAAGAAAAAAAAAAAGAAAACCAAGACAGCTACATGATGCATACACATACCAGTTCTATATGCAATGTTAACTCGAGAAGAAGAGAGAAACAAGCCTTCTGGGATACTCCCCTGAAAGAAGTAAGCCGGCAAACCATTGGAAGAAAGATAACCCTGTTATTCCAAGCATCCCTGGGGATGTTATTGACACAGGCACATGACACAGAGTGGTGGGGAGAAATTCAAGTTTTACGCCCCACGGCAAAGCCATTAGGGGCGTGTTCCCAGGTTTTACCCCAACTTTAGATGAAATACACAAGTGTATGCGTGTTAAAGAGGTATCAGTCATCTGCCGAGGTCTTTTACTGTGGTGACAGGGGCGTGAGACATGGCTATTGTCTCTGGGTCTGCACATACAGTTGACCCATGTCCGTCCCGGCCTGGATTCAAACCCTCGTCCCTAGGATCATAGGTACACGTGCAGTGCTCTATCACCTGAGCTACCCGGGCCCCCCTGCTTATACTAGTAGTGTTAAGCTGGACAGCACACCCCACCCACAGGCCTCGTATCAAGTGCATGTGGACAGTAATTATTCACACTTACAATCACATTTTCAGGGCGGGGATGTAGCTCAGTCGGTAGCGCGCTGGATTTGTATCCAGTTAATTGGCCGCTGTCAGCGAAAGATTTATTTCTCAGAGTCAACTTTGTGTGCAGACTCTCCTCGGTGTCCGAACACCCCCGTGTGTACACGCAAGCACAAGACCAAGTGCGCACGAAAAAGATCCTGTAATCCATGTCAGAGTTATAGAAACACGAAAATACCCAGCATGCTTCCTTCAAAAGCGGCGTATGGCTGCCTAAATGGCGGGGTAAAAACGGTCATACACGTAAAAGCCGTGGGAGTTTCAGCCCATGAACGAACAAACAAACAAACAAAATTTCATCCCGACAATGTATTAGACTAGAAGAAGTGAGAATATCAACACCACGGCTGTGTCTAACAGCGACTGGAGAGAATCACAGGAATTTGTTCAGCAGTATGAGTTATAATGAATGAACACACTAGCAGTCAACAAGAACACGGGAATAGGCGTGCAGTGAACTACATTGGAACACACTTTGCTTGAAAGCAGGCTGCCAATGGATTGGAAGACAAGATCTTTTCTTGCAACTAAATATACATTTTCTTGTAACTAAATGTAAATACCCGGTACAAGTTTTTCTTCTGACAATGTTTTACTCTAGGTTCAAAACACATAATGTCGAGTTAAACACCATGTGTCCTTTCGTCATTTCTCTAACAAGTAATTTATCATTGTTCGTCTATTGATGGCACTGAACAGCTTGGCAACATACTTTTCATAGCCTTATGCAACTACATTTTATGGCATCGATGTAAGCTACTATTAGGTGATAAATACCTTTTCCTACGTTTAACATGCTAATAGTTTTGAATTGTTGGCTTCCAATGTAGTAATTAGTTTGAGGAACTACCTCATATTCCTTTATTTCATTTCATAAATATTTTGAATTATATAATGAATTCTACAAAATACATGTAATATATTTAAAGTTTGAATGTGCACATCTGCATTGGAAGCTTTGTTAAATCTTACAGGGGGGAGGGGATACACACACAAAAAGAGACAAACACAAAAATACACATACAAACGGTTAGCCTGGCCAAAAATAAAGTCATTACACATTCTTTGCAGGCAATAGCATTCAACTGTGAACTTACTTAGTCCAACAAGGGCATTTTTCATTCTCAGGAATCCTCTAAACAATAATAAACATCCATCCTTTTTGTAATCACATCAACGTATTAATACATTCCCCTTGCACACAGCACGCTAACACCAATATGGAAGACAATAATAACCAGTCAGAAATGTCCATGCATGCATAGTACATTGTGTTCACTTACAACAGCTGCCACATTCGCTTCAACATCCTCTATTTTCACACGCACTAAAACCACAAGAAGACCAATGCTCTTGTCTTCACACAATTGACTTTATGTACCGTAAGAGTTTTCATCTAATGCAAGTATACAAGAAGCACACTGTAAACTCCAAAGGTAATGTAAACTTGAAGAAAACATACATAAAAATCTTATCTCAGGCAATAACAGTTTTGTGTACATTTCTCCTGTGGTTCTTCATTTCTCAATGGAGACTTGAAGGAGTGAGTGGACGGAGTAACTGACAATACGAGTATTCACATTAACATAACCGGTACTCTCTTACACAACACACACTCTTTTCAGGTGACCTAGCAGCACACGAAAGTAGTGTTCTTGTGGTTGTGCACCTGTCACCTTTCAGGCAAAGTCAGGAATGTTATTCTTTCACTGTGAGTTAGTAATAATTAAAAGGGGTATGCATTAAAAAAACTAAAAAACAAAAACAACAACAGCCCAAGCTGAATGCAACACCAAATTCTGTTGAGTAAAATGGTTGCTACATGTATGTAATCTCTGTTTACATAAATCACTACTCACTGACACCAGACAAGAATTACAAAATACATTCTCAGCATCTCTTCCCCCTGCATTCACAATTAACCCCCATTCATCGATCAGTGTCCCTGTGGTGTGGCCCTGACATGGAGGCATTTGTGTTGATGTTGAGAGTAGAGTCCCCTTTGATGGAGGAGGGGAGGTAACTGATGGTCTTCTTTAATTGGTCATAGCTCCAGTGCATCTGTTCCACTTCGTGCCGATGTCGTTTGCGCTCCCCATCCATTTCTTTTAGAAGGTGATCATTAGTTTGTACCAGCGACCTGAAATAAAAAAATAAAAATAGCTCTTCTTCACTCTTGTCTTGTGTTCTGAATACTTTTAACTCGAGAAAGCCTGAGCAGCGAAACAGTAACTGATGAAATGGACAATAGCAAAAACCAAATATCAATGTATCAACTTCAGTCCCCACAATCAACAGCTTGTACAATGGAACCTGTAATGTGAAGCCCCTTTTCTGTGAAGAAACCTCCCACGAGAGGGCACCTTTTCATGTCCTCTTGTGTCAAAGTATACCTGTCATGACAGCCCACTGATGCAATGTAAGAGCAGTTTTAGCTGGCCCCAAGAGTGCCGATCCTTTCATCGTAGATACCAGTGTACTAACATCAGCATGTACAATGTAGCAACGAAAACATCTGGGTGTAGAAATAAGCAAAACGTGAAGACTGCTTCAAACAAATAGCAACCCAATTAACTTGCACTCATACTAAAGCCTCTCATTTATTGAGCACAAAATCGACTTCACAAGGTAATCTTCACAAAGCTTTGGCACTGAATGTTCGGTAAAAAGACTTCGAGAAGTCTTCGTGAAGCCGAATTCGGGCTACGGTAATACCTATCTTGCACCTACAGCAACATAGTTTGCGAATAATGAAGATCTATGCATCCTTACTTGTGACTGTCTTGCAGCATGGAGGCCAGCTCTTGCATCTGTGCGTACTGCTTGAGTCTCCCCCGCAGCCCCTCAATCTCGCTGCTCAGTGCATCGTTCTGTCGCTGAATGTCATCTGGGAGGACAACATGGCATGGAAAATGATCAGTTGTGATCTTGGTCTTCCCCAAGGCAAATGATAAATACATGCAGAATCAGTGTTGAAAAACGTGCTACATTTGTTGTGTGTGGTGGTGGGGGGGTGGGGGGGGGGGGGGGGGGGGTTGTTTGCAGTTTTTTTTTCCATTTTCTATGGTCTGCCCAAACAGGAGACTCCAAATGTCATTGCACCAATCCTTACTGACTAAACATTTCATACCTTTCCATAAAAGAATGCGGAGCAAATAAACCTTATCCACACAAAATCAAAAAAGGTATGTTATTGGAACGTTTAATTTATGACCACACCTTTCTTTTTTTTTAATTCTGAATTTTGGAACATTGACAGTCTATTTGTTTTTGGATTCCTTATCCACACATAACAAAATCAGAAAAAAAGCAGACGAGCTACCATTGCTAACAAAACATAAATGGCTAACACAACATAAAACCAGAGAGCCTGCTCACCAAGATGCATGGGGTTAGTGCTGGAGGCAGCCCCACTGACAGTGAAAGATGCTCCAGACTCCTGCTGCTGCTCCAGTTTACGCTGCAGACTGGCGTTCTTCTTCACATAGTGCTGCAGCTCTTCCCGCAAGTGACCCTAAAAATATGCAAAGGTTTAAATTATGGCTTTAATGCGATGTGGTGCCAAAAGACAAATTTTCATTTTTATGTACAGTCGTACCTGTCTAAAGAGACCACTCAAAGGGACTGAGAAAAAGTGGTCTCTTTAGACAGGTGGTCTTAATGGACAGGTGATTTATATAGTCGTAAAAAATGTCTGGGATCCTTTGGGGTGGTCTTAATGGGCAGGTGGTCTTAATGGGCAGGTGGTCTTTATGGACAGGTGGTCTCCAGGGCAGGTTCGATTGTATAATGAAAATGGACATGCACGTTTTCTTATCTTATCTTTAAGATATAGTGGAACCTGTCAATAATGACCGTCCAGGGGACCAGCCCAGAGTGGTTTTCAAAACAGGTGGTAGTCATGGAAAGGTGAGTTACATGGGAAATAACCTCGTCAGGGTTTCTTTGGGGTGGTCGTGATAGGCAGGTGGTTGTTATCAGGTGGTCACCAAGGCAGGTTCACCTCTATAAGATATAGTGATAATGTGCACATTCAACTAAAACTCTTCCCGCAGGACTCTAAAAACATATAGTCGGTCAATGGACTACAGAGAGCCCTCACAGCATATGACGTCAATGTTGTGACAAGCCTTATGGTGCTTAACTGACACTCATGACACTTCATAGTTTTACAGGCAAACATTTGACTTGAATAAACAATGAGCGATTCCACACAATCATGTCAATCAAACATATTTGTGAAAAACTAAACAAATTACACACCACATCGCTTCGAGCTTGCTTCAATGTGGATTTGAGCTGAGCTTCACTGGCGGTGGTAGTGTCAGCATCAGACCTCCTGGACTGCCGCTCCCTCAGTGTGCTGTTCTCATCTTGCAGTCGCTCCACGCGCTGTTTGAGAGATTGGACGTCCTGCTGCATGCCTGCCAAGGGACCTTCTTGTGAATGCTTCTCTATTACGTCCAAGGCAAGACCTGGAACCAAACAGCAGATTCTCAATCAATTCAAATCGAATGAAATTAACTTTATTAATTCAAGCATGAGGAATTTATAGTGGTGGTGCATATAACAAAAAGACAGACAAAGCACTACAACATTTTTAACATTTTAATACATGTGCTAACAAATAAAATTAGTGTGCACACTAAACCTAGATTTTATACAGTATCTCTTCACAAAAGTAAGACCTCCAAGAATTCAAGAAAATCAGCTTTTAAAAAGTAGGGAGTTTATAAGTTTAAACTGGGGGTAAATTTAGAGGTTATGAACAGAAGCTCTGAGAAAGAAAGGTCTTAAAAAGGGGTGTGTGCTTAAATTGGGGGGGTCTTTAAAGGGGGGTTCCACTGTATCTATCTTTTGAGACCCAATTTTTTCCCGATCTTTTGACTACCCAAGAACTTGGCATGCTGGTGTAGGGACTTTGATCCGTTCCAATAGCGGTCGGCAAGGTCAAGGATTCTGAAGAGCAGCTCTTTGGCAGACGGGTTGTCGTCTAGCCTTTGCTGAATCAGTCCAGCATCATATCGATGAGATGAAGGGCGCAATGACTGGTGGAAGGTGCGAGTAGGTTCCGGTACATCACGTTCTGTTGGAAATGGCTGAAAAAAAGGACAGAACGGAATAACAAAATGTTCGTCAGTGCTTTGCTGGTGCAATTAAACGTGAGAGTTCAGAAGCTGCTTTTGAAAAGCACAAGTGGTCTGCAATATTCTCATTCTTGTCACACCCACCAACAACACAGAGACTGAGAGCAAGTGAAAAAGTTGACAGCGAGAAATAAAAATCAACCAACATCCAGGCAAGCTGGCTAATTAAAATATCTACAACACTGTTTCAGACACTACTGCGCATGAAAGGAGCCTGAAACGGGCACTTTGATCCAGTTTCGCAGAGAGAGGAAACATTAAAACTCTCAAGCATTATAACAACTTGAATGACAAAAAACAAGACAAAGCTACTGCACACCCCTCCAGAATGTTAGAAAACATAACCCTAGGAGACTATCTCTCAAAACCCATACCCACACCAATTAAATCTAACAAGAAGTCAAATCAAAACAAGTCGCGTAAGACGAAAATACAACATTTAGTCAAGTAGCTGTCGAACTCACAGAATGAAACTGAACGCAATGCAATGCAGCAAGACCATATACTCGTAGCATCGTCAGTCCACCGCTCATGGCAAAGGCAGTGAAATTGACAAGAAGAGCGGGGTAGTAGTTGCGCTGAGAAGGATAGCACGCTTTTCTGTACCTCTCTTCGTTTTAACTTTCTGAGCGTGTTTTCAATCCAAACATATCATATCTATATGTTTTTGGAATCAGGAACCGACAAGGAATAAGATGAAAGTGTTTTTAAATTGATTTCGAAAATTTAATTTTGATAATAATTTTTATATATTTAATTTTCAGAGCTTGTTTTTAATCCAAATATAACATATTTATATGTTTTTGGAATCAGCAAATGATGGAGAATAAGATGAACGTAAATTTGGATTTTTTTTTTAAATTTTTTTTTTTACAATTTTCAAATGACCAAAGTCATTAATTAAATTTTAAGCCACCAAGCTGAAATGCAATACCGAAGTCCGGGCTTCGTCGAACATTACTTGACCAAAATTTCAACCAATTTGGTTAAAAAATGAGGGCGTGACAGTGCTGCCTCAACTTTCACGAAAAGCCGGATATGACGTCATCAAAGACATTTATCAAAAAAATGAAAAAAACGTATGGGGATATCATACCCAGGAACTCTCATGTCAAATTTCATAAAGATCGGTCCAGTAGTTTGGTCTGAATCACTCTACACGCACGCACGCACACACACACACACACACCATGACCCTCGTCTCGATTCCCCCCTCTATGTTAAAACATTTAGTCATAACTTGACTAAATGTAAAAACATAATATGGTTCTGACCTCTGAGTTGGGAACACTGTGAGTGCGTCTATGTTGGCCCCGAGAAGTTGCGTCCCCGTCAGACCCTGGCTTCTTCCTCTCATAATCTCTCAATGGAGGCTGCTCCAGCTCTCTGTTCCGATGAGCATCATCCCCGCCGGGAGAGTGGGATGTCCGTTCCGCTTGAAACTGGCTGACTTCCTCTGAACCCTCTTCATCATCTGCTGGTGGTCAAGAAACAGGGTGTGTTACAGCTGGTGTGTGTGTGTGTGTGTGTGTGTGTGTGTGTGTGTGTGTGTGTGTGTGTGTATGTAAGAGAGAGAGAGAGAGAGAGAGAGAGAGAGAGAGAGAGAGAGAGAGAGAGAGAGAGAGAGAGAGAGAGAGAGAGAGAGAGAGAGAGAGAGAGAGAGAGTGAATGAGATAGTATGTCTGTGTGAGGAAAAGACAATGAATCCCTTTCACACAGAGCACAACGACTTACTTTCATTGGCAAACTCTATAGATGAAAGAAGGCACGTCGCAATATCAGAACCTCCCTTGTGTGGTTTAAATTGACTGTGTTTAAGAAACAATGGCATGTTCCATTGTATGAATGCAGAATGGGCTTTCAAAACAAACTTTGACCAACAGAATTCTAGCTCGCTGATTCACCAGCGAAACTTCCATTCTCTTCATAATAAATGTCATTACCTCAGGTATTCAGCATAACTAGCACAGAAACAAGAATGTATCCCCTTGTCACTTCAACAAAACATGTAAAGCTTCTAGCAAACAACCAGGACATTACCTCTCCCAGGGTGTGGTGTGAAGAAGCCATGACTTTTGTACTTGGAGTAAGCATCCAGCTCATCCTGGTACTGTAGGTTGGGGTCAGTTCTGTACAAGAGAGAGAAACCAATTTTAACAGTGGCTGCATGGTCTTGTGCCCAATCTTGTCTGACACTGCAGGATAAAGAACTCCCCCCCCCCCCCCCCCCCCCCGCGTCAATTTATGACTTCCCCCTCTTAAGAGCCTGCTTTTTCACATTTTCTGTTCATAGCCTCTGGAATTTCACCTCAATTTTAAGACTCCCTCCCTTTCAAGGCTTGATTTTCTCAGATTTCTGTCAGTCTTAAAAGGGGGGTACCATAACACACCCTTGTGCCATATCACTGATGATCTCAATTGTTTGAATAGGCACAGCATAAAATACATATGGTTTGTTGCCATTTGTGTAAAAGCCCACTCTACCACAATCCACAGGGAGACAAGAACATGATTTCATTGAGTTCACAGACAGATACCTGTTGTGTCATCAGTATTAACTATCATATGGTGTGTGTGAGTGAGTGAGTGAGTGAGTGAGTGAGTGAGTGTGTGTGTGTGTGTGTGTGTGTGTGTGTGTGTGTGTGTGCGTGTGTGCGTGTGAGTGTGCATAATTATATGAGTTAGCTTTATTTATGTTAGCTTCAGAATAAAACCTTGTGGAATCTCATCCTAAAATGCTAAATGACATTGCAAGTGAAAATAAACACCTCTTTTTCCTGTGCATATCATCTCTGGCCAGACTGGCAATGTTGGGGTATTTGTCTTTGTAGGCAGCCATCAGGTCATCTTCGTTCTTTGGGGGTGGCAGGCTCGACGATCGCTTCTGTGTCTGTTACAGGCAACAATCAGTCCGTTTTTTTCGTTTTTTAGAAGAAGCCATAGGCCTCTATGCTCCTGAGCAGATGGTAAGACTCCCCCCTGCCCCCCCCCCCCCTTACCGTACATCCCCCCTCCCCTCTTACTGTACATTCCCTCCCCCTCAAGGATTTAGATCATATTTTCAAGAAGGATCAAATGTTTTACTAAAATACTGTACACAGAAATAAAGAAATCTGCTCTTTCTGCTGATACCAATCATGTTGAGACAAAACAAATTCCATGAAAATGCAGATCTTTACAATACAAAATGTGGCTTTTCTACCATCCAAAGATCCTTTTGAAAGAAGCGGGAGATTAACTGGTAAGAGGGGTTGGACTGAAAAAAATACACTCAGTATTTGAATAGGGTCAGAAAGGATGTTAACAATATCATGTTATTTGACAAAAGAAAAAGATGTGTGTGTGTGTACTGATTCAGTACGCAAAAGCCCATCCTATGACATAGTCCACAGCTTACCTTTCCAGGTGGTGGTAAAGCAGAAACGCCATTAAATGTGGCATCCTGAGAGCTCAGGCTTTTCAACACTGAAACATCAACAGTGACAACTATTTATTCTACGGTGCAATAAATAAATATAAAAATAGATATATTTAACCAACTCGACCAGTGATCTTGTTCTGTATTTTAAGGTGAAAAGGTGAACAGTAAATTTTTTATTTTTTTAAATGCATACCAGGTACAACTAAAGAGAATGGAGACAAATTATGTTGATAAAGTGTTATTCTGTTTTGTGTTTTCTTTTCAGAAAACCTGAAACAAAAAAACAACACAATACAAACCATATAACAGCAACTGAACCACATCATTCAGACATACACAGGATTAGATTCAAATTTCCCCAACAACTGAAATTTCAAATGACTTTCTAGTGAATGTTCATCATCAAATAAAATTAACAAGGAACAAAACAAAACAAAATAAACAAATGAAATGTTAACTGACTTTCCAGTGAGTATTCTTCCATAGCAGGTTCTTTTGCGGCAGACCCCGTCAGCGGCCGTGGTCGACTCAAGTCACCTTCTTTCATAGCCACCAAGTCCATCACAGCCACATCATCATCGTCCAGAACTAGTGGAAAATCAAACATCTGAATATATAATTTATCAAAATGGAAAAAGACTTGCAGCTGGTAAATATTGACGCAAATGTGCTGAGGTGTGTGTCTGGGTATACATTTTGTGGTGTGAATATTTTTCTGCACTTGCATTTGGTGCTGTGTACATACATGCGCATGTGCTTCAGCTTGTCAGTGCCGTCTCACCTTTAAGTTTTGTGGCTGCTACGCCTGACTGGAGGTTAAGTCCAGCCATCAACTCCGCCAGCGGCTTCACGTTGTTCACGTTAGCGTCGTCGTCAAGGGGGCCTCCATGCTGAGCGTGAAGTTTTCTCACCTCCGTACGGAGACGAATAAAGAGGCCCCTCGGGAGCTTCAGCGCCTCCAAGTCACACATTTCGACGTTGAGCATGACGCTCATGTCGTCAAACCCTTGCGCACATAGTTCTTTCACGATTAGTGAAGGCAGGTTTTCACTCCAAACAGAAAACTCCATTTTCTGTTTTTCCTCCAAAGCAGAAAAAGCGTGTTGCTGCTTGCGCTGCTGCCGCTGCACTGACTGGCACTGCCGCTCCCTATCTATGGGTGATCCCTTCCCGCTTATTCCTGTGACCGCATCCTTCTTCCTTCGCCTTTCAACCCTCCACCATCCCTCATCTTTCCTCCCCCAGACCCATCCCGTCCCTGCTTATACTCATTCCCTCTACAGTTTAAACTCTCTTTCTCCTTCCCTCGAAACAACACGTAAATGATGTGTATTCTTGCATGGAAGTCATGTGTGAATAATTTCTTGGCCTAGCAGTGCAACATGTATGTAAATAATGTGTGCATGTATTCTTTTTATTAGCATCTGCAGCCTGTAACTGCGCTCAAAACACTTCCTCAAGATACAATTCTTTTTTTCTGTTCAAATAAATCACCAAGTTAAAAAAATGATTTTCAGGTTGAGTGTGTTTTATTTGCTACTTTTTTTGCAATTGTCTTTCTTATGGTTTCACTCATGCAACTGTGTTTTACCTGATGGTTTGCCAAGCTTAGCCGTGAGTTCTGCACGAGGGTGTATGGGTTTCTGGGGTGGCTCTTTCCTGGGTGGATGATACGTCATCTCTGTGGCTTGGCTGGAGCTGAAGTGAGTCAGGGCTGCCTGCCGTTCCCTGTCTCGCACACCTCTGTCATCTGCAACAGAGCAATTTTGTGCTATTTGGTGAAAAAGAGCTGGAGCTGAAACAAATCAGGGTTGCCTGGTACTCATTATCAAGGCAAGGCAAGGCAAATTTATTCAAGAAACCCCATGGGGGTACTTGAAAAAACAAAAATACATGGACAAGAAGGAAATGCAGGAGTGTATCAACTAATACATGTATAGACATACTCATTCCGTTGAAAAAAAGAAAGAAATAAATTAAACTAATAAAAAGGATTTCATGTCTCAAAAAATAAAAAGTCCCGAATTATGACTAAATTCTGTTATACATAACATTGCAATAAAAAAGAGAGAAAAAACTACTACATTTAACTGCACACTCTTCTGTATCCTCTGTAATGAATTATTTGTTGCCATTCAGTCAAAAACAACTGGAGCTAGAATGAATCAGGACTGCCTGCTGTACCCTGTCACACATACTTCTGTCATAGAATATCTGTTGCCCTTCAATCAAAAGCAACCGGGTATTATCAAAAAGTATTTGTGGTAAGTTCAGACACAGAGAGTTAAGTTTAAGAATTGACTAAATGGACCAGAAGCATCTGCTTACAAACGAATGTATGCACACTTCGGTAAATATTCCTGGTGGGGGTGAATTTGACAATTTCTATGGTGAATGAGCGGTTCCAGACTAAATGATTGCATACGTGGCACCAGTTTGAGCTGCATGATCCCACATCGTGGTGGTAAGCAATCATCAACAGACAAAAAGAAAGAAGAAAACACATACACAATACAGAAACCAACACACAAAGAGGCAGACCAACATACACACAAAGCTTCACTTCCCCCTCATCACACAGAAATGTCTCACAACTCACCAAGTTTCTGTAAGTGTGGCAGCATGTGTATAAGGTAGAGGCGGTAGTCTGGCTCGGAGCGGGTGACAGGATTGAGTCGTAGGTCCAGTTCTCTCAGGTTGGGAGTGTGTTTCAGTCGCTTCAGCTCACCCAAGTCGCTGATGTTATTGTAGTAACTCGTAGTGAGTTAAGGAATCAATCCTGCTGTCACCGTATCTCCTTTTACCAATTCAGTACATAGAACGGGTGGTTAACTCTCTCTTTATCCGCTAGCGTCTCATTGAAAACACACAACCTTTTAATACAGCTTTCAAACGAATCTTAGAGAGCATGATGTAAGTGGAATTCCCTAGCAACTAGTGCAAGATACACATCATCCATCTCCTCCTAAATGGTTTTATACATATATATAAAACAAATCTATACGGGCAAAAACAACAAGAGGCGAAGCCTTCAAGGCTCACGTAAGAAATAGACAAACAGTAACACAAACTCAATCACTCCGTCACACATACACACCCACACACACAGTAAGCTTAGGTGACACTGTGCAAGAAAGAGAGACACTAGATCTAGATCTGTCTGTCTGCATGTAGCCTACTTACAGGGACACGACTGCCAAATAGTCTCGGCCCGCTCAAAATAACAATGACCGAGACCACACACACCACGCGAGAGAGAAAGACTACAGGGAGGCATGCCGTCATGATGCATTAATTGACGTCAAACACTTTTGACCGTGACGTAATCTTATGCGAGCTTTATCCATAGTCTTGGATAACCACTCACACATAGACTCGGAAATGTTAAAGTTTCTACCACAGACATACACACGCACAAACACACACACACACGCACACACACACGCACAAACGCACAAACGCACAGACAGACAAAGTTACGATCGCATAGGCTACACTTCGTGAGCCAAAAACATCTGTGTTTAGTATAAAACATAACCAATGGTCATTTTGGAAGACAACACTAACACTGAGAAAGGTCCCCAGCCAGCAGGCCCAAAATGGGCAAACAAAAAATTGACAGAAATAGGCCTTATCTTTTCCTACATCTTATGGACTACGCATGAAATAAAATCTCATATTCCTATTAAGCCTTTATATGCAAGCTTTGCAACTTGCAAAACCCAAGACAATCCAATGATTTATAAGCTCACTTAACATTTAACCAAATGTGGATACAGATTTAACTTCTCCAGGAGGTCAAGGTTTTCAATGCCCTGAAAAAGAAAGAAGTGCAAATCATTATGCAACCCCCCAAATACAACAACAATTAACCCCAAAACAACACCAAAATCTTAGCTCAGAACTTGTTCAATGCAAATTATCCAACACAGCACTTCGAGCATTATATTCCTGGGCAATCTGCCAGTGCCTTAATCTGGCAAGTTTATTTCTCTTTAAAAGTTTAATAACGTAACACTAACAAGTCTGTAAAATTCTGTGATAAAAATAAAACATGAACACCAAGTTGCTTTTCCACTCACTTCAACTGTCTCCAAAGCATTTCTTGATAAATCCAGAGCCTTGAGACGTGAGAACTTGCGCAGCGCATCACCAAGTGAGATAATCTTCTCATGGTAGGTTCCTGGCAGTGCCAGAGACTTGACATCCTCTGCAATATAATAAAACCATGGTACACCACAATTACACACACTGAAAACATATTATACCAGAACACACAATTCTGCAAATGTAAAGCATTTTAAAGAAAGAAGGAATTTAATCTGAAAATGTGGTCTTTATCAAGTGACCGCTAGATAGTTGTGTTTACTTTCAGCGACCGATTTGTCAGCTAAATTGTGGTTGTAAAGTATAGTTTTTCTTTAACACATTTTGAGATCAAATTTTGATTCAACTATGGTGGTGACAATTCTTGAAATCTACAATATAAAGTGACACTAGTTTATTTCACAAGAAGATAAAGGGTACTGCATTACCTAATTTAACTGTTGCATCATGTCAGGATCCTACTCCTAGATGGTACTGTTGCATGCAGATTAGCTGTTGGATGTGATGCTGTTTGTTTTTGAATCTTAGCTCGCCCTGTAAGTTGTGTAACTGCAGAATTGCTTCATATTCAACGTAAATAAAAAATTTGGATTGTAAAAATGATCTGAACTTTGGCTGGATAATAATTGATCCAAAATTTCATTCATGATTCTACAGTGCTAACAGTCGCAGTACATTTATCATCTTTCAACAAGTGGGACTTGTAACTAAGGACGCCGTATACAATGTAAACGGCCTTTCTTTCTTCCGTCTTCTGATTAAACAGATCTGATTGTCTGCCACGTCGTTTATTTAAGATGCACACTATGTTAAACAAAATCTTTTTCCCATTCTGTTTTCCTAGCCTGTGCTTTCACTCAAGTCAAGTTGTAAGAACGCAAACAAACATGTTTTGGCATGCTACATGCGACTAAGAGAAAGACCAAATTCTGTCTTCCACATATCAAGCTGTTTGTCTAACTTCCCACACGTTTTACGGAATCGATGATGCACAACAATTACGAATGTCTGTGGAACAAATACACACATCAATAAAAAGTTGCAAGAGTGCATCTTACCCAAGTTATCGTGTGTTAGATTCACTCGACTCCGTACGATATCCTCAGTCAAAGTGAGCGCCATTTTGGCTTTCACTCTTGGCTTACTGCGAGGCTTGGCTTGCAAGGCAGAAACCCTCAGTCGAACCAATGTGATGTTAGAGAAGTCTCTTCACACAGGCACAGGAAATCATGTGTTTACTGAGTCACCGTAACATCTATCTTTAATTTAAAGATTTATCATTCACCTTTCAAGGCAAGGTAAAGAAAGCAGCCTCAAGTTTTGAGTGTTTGTGTGTATCCTTGGCACAAAGGGTCAAAAATCCCCAAAATAAGGCCGCTATATTAATAATAATAACGGATATTTATATACGGCGCGTTATCCGAAGTTCAAAGCGCGTATGCCGTGCGAGATGGAATTTTTTACACAATATATCACGCATTCACATCGGCCAGTAGATCAACAGCCTATAGGCGCTGCGAAAAAATAAGGCCTTAAAAAAATAAGGGCTTATTTGTTTATGGGCTTATTTTTTAAGGCCTTATTTTTGTAAGGCTTTATTTCCAATATGACCTTGAAAAAATAAGGCCTTAAAAAAATAAGCCCATAAAAAAATAAGCCCTTATTTTAGAAATAAGACAAATGAATAAGGCAGTAAATAAGGGCTTATTTTCAAGAAATAAGGCCTTATTCATTTAAGGCCTTATTTTTGAGATTTTTGACCCTTTGTGCCAAGGATAGGTGTGTGTGTGCGTGCCACAGGCACTCGTCACGAGGTGGGCGGGGCCTATGTCAGTACGTAAATGTGTGCACGGTGTGTGTGTGTGTGTGTGTGTGTGTATGTGTGACAGGGCTTGCTGAGTATGTGAGGCAAGGTGTGCGTGTCACAGTGGTGACGTCCCGAATCAGCCCCTCCCAAATCACCCCCTCCCACATCAGTCGTCCCCACTGATTATCTCACATTTGTCATCAGTGGCAATTCGCCCCCTCTCATCAGAACTTCAAAGATTAAACGTGCACAGGCCGTTTTTGACTACAATAATGTACATGTTTGTACATTGACTAGGAATTTCCAGACTCAATGAAAGGGGGTGATTCGGTACCTCGCCTAAGTAGGACCACAGGCTGACACTCGGTACGAACTTATGAGGCTGTGCGCGTTCGGCAACAAGACAGGATGATAGCCTGCTATAGTCAGGTTTACGGCAACCGTTGAAGACCATACGGTATTCTCCAGTAACTTGGTTTAAGAAGCCAGACGAAGGGCTCATTGTCACAACCAGCCTGCCTGAAAGTGGTGTCACTGACAAAAGCAGCACGTGTTATCCGCTTACCGTCAGGCTAATCCTGGCTGACGCTGTCACTGTGATTGTCACGAGTCATTCTTTTCTCGGACATCTTTTGTAGAACTCCTTCAGAAGCCAGCGTTCTCCTTGGCTTTTTATCCCACGTACATACACTAAAGCACGTGGTGTCTTCAAGACTTTGACAATCAGGAGCGATCATTTCAGTTTTTACTACATTGGCCTGGGGCCCTGCAGCCAATACAAAAAAGCTTAATCAGTTTTTCCAGAGACATACATATCTATGTCTCTGGTTTTTCTCAGCTCTCCTGTGGTCGGCCGTAAACTAACTGCTGATCATATCATGTAGCTCCTTGTCACGAGGGCAGTAAATACGAACAAAAACGTATGTATATCGGTATACGTTACTGTCCAGGTGCGGTTTTCAAGAACATATTTTCATGGTAAAATATAGAAAATCACTTTGATCTGCCTCATCAGTAAAATACTGTGTTCCTTTTATGTCTTCCGGCGTTGTCGGAGTCCCCCCCCCCCCCCCCCAGCTATATCTCCTTACCAAATATACCCTCTCCTCGAGTTTGTCCAGGGAGTTTGTGTCGTGGTCATTGTCATCGAACTCGTTGTTGACATGATAATCATCGTTTCCGCACTCCATCTCCACTTTCTACGCAACACTGTCGCAAGAAGGGAGGCCATACAAGAATTACGTTTCAACTTGCAGTAACTTTATATGCGTGCTTGGTAGCCCTGACGTCCTGGTGCTTTTTTTCCACAATGATATTTGAAACTGAACCAGAAAAGAATCACGTAGTCTACTCGCATTCCACTTGCCTTTCAGGCGCGTATTCCACTTGCCTTGTTCAGTTCAAAGACCAGAATGCCCGAAATTCAAATTCAACTCAAACCCAGAAGTTTTTTTTATTTCCGCAACCTAAAACATGACAGTTACATTTCAGTGTCAGAGTTGAAACGCCAATAGAATTCTACTTCAGGGGCGGACGAGGGGGGGGGGGGGGGGTGCACAGGGTGCACGTGCACACCCCCTCCAGCAAAAAAAAAAAATTTGGAAAGCTGATTCTATGACCATTTATAAGTTCAAATGGCACCAGATGGCACCATTTTGCTTCTTTGAGCCAAAATGTTTTCCGGGGGGGCATGCCCCTGGACCCCCCTAGCAAATTCGGGCGCTTCGCGCCCATCACATTCACTTTCGATTCAAAGTGCACCCCCCCTTACAAAGCAACTGATCCGCCCCTGTACTTTACACTAAAATACATAATTCATTTCAAGTAAAGTATAACATTTGAAACGATGCTTTCCAGATTCCCTTTCTTCTCTAGACTAAGCCTCTCTCCGTTTCCTCCTTACTACTTCCAGCATTCCCCTTGCTTCCCCACTCCGTCTTTGCGGCCTATAAACTGAGACACCCTACCCGCTCACCCCCCCCCCCCCCTCTCTCCTCCTCCCATTCCCCGACACACCCACACACACCTCGTTTGAAAAGATCATTAGTTAAAGGTTCCTAATCGACATAAATATAATAGAACATGTAATGTCAGTAAGGCTTACGCTTAATGCAACACATAATATCCACTCAGTCGGAAAACTGGACACAACACTGACTCATTTCAAACGAATTACGTTGAGTAACATGAGAGGTCTGCGTAAGTATGATAAAAACAACACAAATAATGTAGAATGACATATAATGTCTTATTTGTATACGTTCCAATATAAAGCTTTTGATTTTTAACCTGAGAAAGCGGGATCGCTTTGAGAACACATAAACAATAAAATTTACAAGATCACATACTTTCTTATTTGAATACGTTCCAATAGAAAGCTTTTAATTTTTAACCAGAAAGAGGAATCGCTACGAGAGGATATTCTGTACAGGCAGCAGCTAGGCTAGCGCTGTTAGACTGTGCACCTGTGCAAAAATACATTTGCTCTTTCTGAGAAGAAGAAAATTATGCACGATAGTTTACACTAGAAGGAATGTAAGTTTTAATGACAGACACACAAGAATTAATGTCACAGTACACATTACAATGCTCAGTCATGCACATTTCCATTAAATCACACAATCTGACAACTGTTGGTCAAACTGTATGTAGATTTAACATATACACTGTAAGTATAAGTGCTGGCTAACATCGACATCGTCATCGCGGCGAGCCTCCGTATTGCCCAAGATCTTGGCCGAGAACTGCGACAACTTGGTCTGCACCGTCACGTGGTTCGTCTTCTTCAGTGAACTGCTCTTTTACACGCTGCAACACAGACAAAACTCCCCAGAACATGCATAGATAAGTGAATAGATCAAGAATGAACAGACAGACAGACAGACAGACAGACACATAGATAGATAGATCGATAGACAGACAGACAGACAGACAGACAGAAAATAAAATAAAAACATAATTAACTAAATCATGAAAGAAAACGAAGAATCAAAGAATTCAAGTCACATTTTCTTGTTTTGAATTAAATTCTGGAAGTTTGAATTGAAAGTATAATTGACAAAATGATGTCCTGAACAGTAGAAGAAATAAGTTAAACTTGCATGGTACAGAAAGACTAGTGGTCTGATGAGAAATTAAACGGACATCTACATATAATTATGGTTCTCGTGTTTAGACCTGAGAATAATCAGAAAAGACCAAGAGCATTGTTGAGCACTGTTGAGCATGTAGTTATTACACACAGTATAGTGGCGTTGCACAAGCTTACATATGTTTAAAATATGATACAGAAATAAAGTATCAGACACATTTTTACAACAATTAAAGGCACAGTCTTTCCCGTATCTTCTTCTTGTCATTCGCTGTTAGATCGTCAGTCCGGACTGCAGGGCGAAACGTGCTGTCCTCTCTAAGTCCTCTTTGGGGCCGTATAGCTTAATTCTTTTGTAGCTGTCTCCTCTGGCCAGGTGGTGTCCCTCAGAGCACTGTGGTAAGGACAAGCCTGCAGGATGTGCTCTGCTGTCTGATTCTTGCCAGTCTTTCCCGTATCATATCAGATCTGTCCCGGTTTGAAATGGGATAAGAACATATCCCTCCACTTGGACATACCGGATATCAACATCCTATCGCGGCTTTGTGTAAAAAGGTGTGATTTATTCTCTGAAATAATTTCACAGATAGCCATTAGTGTCTGTTAACAAATATAAGTCATTTAAAAATCCCACTGTGCACAAAAAAGCACATAGGCTGTGGAATGTTGGTATCTGTCTGAGTGTCTTAATTATCCCATGTCTGACAGATCTGAGATGGTGTGTCGAATTCTTTTTCACACGGGAAGGGCTGTGCCTTTAATATTGACCAGGGTGCGACGAGCAGCTTACCCGGTAGAAATACCTGTTCCCCATGATGGACATCGTAATAAAAGAGCCCAAATTAGCATTTGCCAGCGTGAAAATGTCGCCCAGAATCGGTTTATCGTAGACCGCAAATGGTATGCCCAGCAACCAGTACAACCAGCTTGAAACACGCCTTCACCTCGAGTAGAAGTGACGAGGCTGAGTCGCCATACTGCATCTTCTGCGTGTGCCTGCAACAAAGTGCAGTGTAATAGGGTTTATGTAGATAACCTGTATTTCCAAAAGTAACACAGTGGGCCTCTCCAATCCAGTCGTGTCTGTGAGTAAAAGATTTCTCGTTATTTTGTGTTCAAAACGCAATTACCCCTATTAAGGATATGATTTGTACAGAGAGGAACGGGCACAGCTACTCCTACCATAACCGTAATCAGTACTTCGACACAATGACTCTTATTTATAATCCTTAATACTCACAGCGAGAAAGGAAACCAAACTGAATCGGTTCCGAATAGCAAAATAGGTTAAAGGCACATGAAAAACCAACAACCAACGAACTTCATACTCACAGGGCGTGCGTGATGAAGACAAGAAATACAAGGTTGAGGGAACTGACACGGGCA
Organism: Littorina saxatilis; assembly: GCF_037325665.1. Classification (NCBI taxonomy): domain Eukaryota; kingdom Metazoa; phylum Mollusca; class Gastropoda; order Littorinimorpha; family Littorinidae; genus Littorina; species Littorina saxatilis. Next base: position 26,688,331 of record NC_090245.1, on the reverse strand, counting down.
AAACGAAGAAGAGGGGCAGGGCGCAACCACTGTGGAACCAATACTCACAGGGTTTGACACAACAACATCTATTTATAAAGTAATAATAATAATAATAATAATAATAATAATAATAATGATAATAATAATAATAATAATAATAATAATAATAATGATAATAAATCACCTATCTATAGCCAAGTCCCGAACGGGTAATCATTAAGGCCCCCCTTGACTGAGCGAGAAGTTGAATTTCGCGCAGACTTCACGAAACATTTTTACCAAAACTATAGTGCCAAAGCTTCGTGCAACGAGTTTCGGGAAGAATCTATAGACATCGGGAAGTCGACTTCGCCCAATATCAGGCTTTGAACTCACAAGGTAAGGACAAGGAAATCAAGATTGAGCGAGCTGACCAGGATTCTGGGCACGACGAAAAAGAGGAGAAGGGCGCGTCCCCTGTGGAACTAGAACTCATAGATCTTGACGTAACTACTTCTATTTATTAACGTAATCCTTATACTCACAAAGCGTGCGTGGTGAGGACAAGGAACACAAGGTTGAGCGAGCTGACCAAGATGCTGGGCACGACGAAGAAGAGGAGGAGGGCGCGGCCCCTGTTGAACCAGCACTGGCCCTGACCGTACAGGGGCGCTTAGGGGCTGGAGGGGAGGACGAGGTCCAGGATCAACTCGGGTCCCACCAGCAGCACAGGGCCCAGCCAGGTGTACACGTGCCACCTGTAGCGAACACCTTGCAGGCGGGACACCATCGCCCAGCTGCCTGGCCTGCAGAGTAGAATATAAGATCTTCGGATATAACTCTGTCGAGTTTGTGTGGGTTGTAAAAGAGTGAATACTCTTGCTTTTAGTGAGGCAAGCTTTCTACACGTGCTCCTTGTCCACGTGTCTTAATCACACCCCTTGCTAGTGACTGGCTTATAATGCTTTGTGGGTAGTCACTGCTGAAAACTAGTTTGAGGGTTTGCGCTGTTCACATGGGCAGCGGTTTTCAACAGACTTAGCGCCGACAAAAATCGCTTGAAAGCTGAGGAAAAGTTAATTAAAAGTCTGCCATAGAAACAGCACCTAAGCCGTATTTATTCAATATGATTGTGTGGCCTCAGCTATATGTAAATGGTAACCATCATCTAAAATGCAGCAAACATTAATTCTGAAATATGAGCTGGCTACGTTCTGTCTCAAAGAGAGTTTTAAGTCGGCAAAAAGACAGCCCTCAAAGTTTATCTTAAAGCATTTTCAGCTACCCCACACACAGAACATGTCAAGCCCAATCATCACAACTGGAAATACTTGGCTGTACTGGAACTCCACCAGTTCTTTGAAAAAAACCCACCCTTTCATTCTGCAAAACGTACCCCGGAAATGTATCCCGGATAAAAAAAAAAAATCTGGTCAGGCAAAACCAATTTAACAGAAAAAGATGACATTTGGTCCATTGATCAAACGTAAGCTCATAATAAGCAAATATTTTACTTGCGATCATCATCGGGGTTATTACGTAGAGAACAAAGCTAATTCAATATGCAGCTGCTCAGTCTGCAGAAGATGAATAACAATAACAATAACAATTGCAATAACAGTAACAAAAACTATAACTAAAACAATAACAATAACTATAACAATAACAATGACAATAATCAATCACTTTAGTGTCAATTAAAATAAAAACATTACATGGGAATTTGTATTTGACGCATCTTAAAGGCAGAGTAAGCCTCCCGTAAACCATCACAGATACGGTCAGGCTTTTACACACAGTACAAACACCCTTTCATTTAAACACTCACCAATTGAGAACATCCTAGGTGCCCTCCGTAAAGAATTCAAAGAATTTATTTTTGCGTGGTTTATCTTACCCCTGAGCCATCGTGAACCCGTGTGATCCAGTTTTCCCTTTTCACAATGCAGTCGTCATAGTTAGTCATTTGAATGCGACTCGACGTGAGCTTATCTACAATAGCACGTTTTTTTATGCACGAAACAACGGCTGTGGTTCACAAGAACTCTAGCGATAGCTTTTGACTGTTGAGAGGAACGGCGATTTGCACTGATAAACCGGCCGTCGTCTGCTACGACCCTTGCGTGACCCTGCTTCCGGGCTTTTCTTTTTTTAAACTTTCACAACTTCGAATTGTTCTGATCTTGTCTTGATGAAAAACGAATTCTTTTATGATTAAAGAATGTTTGTGTAACAAGCTGTCAATTTATTATTTAGATTTTAAAAGTTAGGTCTAGCGCAAAAACGAGGCGCCGTTGTTGTTAACGGAACAAGTCTACGAAAATAAATTCTTGGAAAATGTCTCACGCTCGACAGAAAGCAGCCAGGATGTTCCCGTTCGGTGAGCGTTCAAATGGAAGTATGCTTGTACTGTATTTAGACGCTCGGGGAGCTCTGTGATGGTTTACGGGAGGCTTACTGTGCCTTTAAAGGCAGAGTAAGCCTCCCGTAAACCATCACAGATACGGTCAGGCTTTTACACACAGTACAAACACCATTTCATTTAAACACTCACCAATTGAGAACATCCTAGGTGCCCTCCGTAAAGAGCGAACAATTTTCAAAGAATTTATTTTTGCGTGGTTTATCTTACCCCTGAGCCATCGTGAACCCGTGTGATCCAGTTTTCCCCCTTTTCACAATGCAGTCGTCATAGTTAGTCATTTGAATGCGACTCGACGTGAGCTTATCTACAATAGCACGTTTTTTGTATGCACGAAACAACGGCTGTGGTTCACAAGAACTCTAGCGATGGCTTTTGACTGTTGAGAGGAACGGCGATTTGCACTGATAAACCGGCCGTCGTCTGCTACGACCCTTGCGTGACCCTGCTTCCGGGCTTTTCTTTTTTTAAACTTTCACAACTTCGAATTGTTCTGATCTTGTCTTGATGAAAAACGAATTCTTTTATGATTAAAGAATGTTTGTGTAACAAGCTGTCAATTTATTATTTAGATTTTAAAAGTTAGGTCTAGCGCAAAAACGAGGCGCCGTTGTTGTTAACGGAACAAGTCTACGAAAATAAATTCTTTGAAAATGTCTCACGCTCGACAGAAAGCAGCCAGGATGTTCCCGTTCGGTGAGCGTTCAAATGGAAGTATGCTTGTACTGTATTTAGACGCTCGGGGAGCTCTGTGATGGTTTACGGGAGGCTTACTGTGCCTTTAACATGCCTGTCGATGTTGTGAAACATTTGTGTCAAGTATGTCATGAGGCGAGGAAGAGTAATGTTGCGCCCCTGGGAAACACGGAGTCGTACCGAGCCACACACGTGGCCGCTCACAGTGTGTGCAGGCAAGCGATCATGGCGGCAGTTAACTGCAACAACAAATCAGGGCCGGACCCAGGGGGGGGGGGGGGGGGGTTCCAGGGGTTCCGGAAGCCCACCCCTGGAAAAAGCATGTACCTTGCTTTGAGTGTTTTTTTGTTTTGTTTTTTTTCAAATAAATTTTGTGTGTGTCTCTAACAAATTTTATTCAATGTGAAATCCGATGAGAAAAAGGTACCCCCCCCCCCCCCCCACCAACTCACACTGACAGGCCTTAACCCTCAAAACAAGGCCCAGAATGCACCAGATTGCACAGATTTTAACCGTTTTTCAAAAATTTTCCGGGGGAGCGCGCGCGCTTGTGGCTTCGCCACTTCGCTGATTTGCCCCCCCCAAAAAGGAGGAACCCCCTTACAACTCATTTGGTCCGGCCCTGACAAATGCAAATCGGAGCTCTTTTTTCACGTTGACGCCGATGATCGCTCGCATTCACTAAATCATGGCACTGATTTACTCGAGTGTTTCCAAAGAAAAACTGAACTGACAATTACTTGGGGAAATTGTCTGTAGTTGCTGTCAAACATGTATCTTTATGCGTCACGCTGTAGTTGTCTTTATGAACATATCTTGGTTGTTCTCCAGAGCTGTGTACCAGGGGAAACCATGTTACGAAGGAGATATTTCTTTCCTTCACTGAGACATTTAAACCATACAAATTGATTTCATTAATTAATATTGATTCTATATATATATCCTTGGCCTGCAGAGAAAGAATAAGAAATACCTGCACATTTTGTTCGTCTACTTTCAGTAAATTACAAGGGTTTCAAATAAGATCACCTTCGTAACATGGAAAAAAGGCTGTGACATGAATTTGAATATGTACTAACATTTAAATATAAACTATATTTTTTGTTGTATGTCTGTATTTTTTATCTAATTGGAGTATTACCGAAAAAACTAGAGAGAATGCATACTAGTTGCAATTTGACATACGTTCTAATCATAAGCCTGACAAGGACTGAAAATGCATGTCAAACAATGGTACACAGATCTGGAGAATAACCCATCTGCATTTTATGCTTGAGTTAGCAGATTATGTAATATTTGCGCGAGCAGATCGGATGACAAACTGACTGTCTTGACGACTTTTGTTGTGCCTGCATCAAGAGAGAATTGGGCCGGAAAATATGCCAGCCAATTGGCTTTTACTTCGCCACATGGAGTAAACTAGTAAACGCGCGTACTCGACGCATACTCGACAAGTTGCCGGAAGGTCCTTCTAAGAAAATGGAAAGAAGGATTTACCCCTTGCCAGGTTACATACGTCGATAACAGAGTGTTAAGCTCAGATCGTAAGGTGTGAAGAACTAGAAGCTCAAAGACGGAGACACATTTGTGGGCTATAAATTGTGTGCAATGTGAGCAACGATTTATTTTCCCTGCTTTCACCCCTCCTCGTCCTCTCACGTGATTTTAAACGAAGGATCTTAGCCATTGTCAGATTCCTTGTTTAATGATGACCAGAGAAAATCACAACCAACTGAGGTAGACTGCAATTATTACGGTATCGGAGCAACAACATCATAGCAAAGTAAGCGCTCTAAATATACAGAACCATAGTAAGGTGAGATCGATCTAGAGCTACCTGCAACCATAGTAAGGTGAGAGTTGCCTGCAACCAGTCTCTTGGCACCAATAAGAATAAGAAGCATTGAGATGAACAAACGACTATCAACCTGATAAAAAACAACACACGCTCGACACGTGGATTTATGTTCTCATTCTGAGGTCGTCATTGTGTTGGCTTATCTGTTAACGTTAAACTTTGATCCGAAGCAGTTTCATTGTCTGCAAGCAAGCTATGGTTGACATAAAAAGTACATATTTATGAAGTTATAAGCGAATTAACATAGCAAACATCTGAAACCTAAAGCAAACATCTTTGAAGTCGTAGTCTGTACGTCTTTGTAATCGCAACTTCCTTCGCTGCTTGGTAACCATCCTGGATAATGCGATGAAATGTCTACAAAGAATAATCTGGCTACCATTGACTTTGAATATATAAACGTAACAGGAAAAGCGAACGAAGTCCGGTAACCTACTACTGGGAAACATGTTTCTTCGAACAGGCGTCGTCCGTTTGTCTTTTAAAAACTCAACTTCTCTCCTGCCCTTTTGCTATAGCGGACAAATGAATGAAGTGTTCTCGCATACAGACATATCACTAAGCCCCAATGGCTAAGAAGACGCAACAAACAACAGGTAGAGTAAAAGAATGCAGCAACTTCCTCAGACCAGAGAATTGCGAATCTTCGTAAGCGTAGTCCGTTCTCCGTAGAAAACTTCACGTCTCCTGTTCCGTCTGGTAGGCATCGCAAATAATGGAATGAAACGTTCCCACATTCTGACCCTCCCTGATCCCCCATGACTGAAGAGGTAAGCCGGAGGACTTGAGGTTCGATACGTTGGGAGGATGACTTGCAAACGGTCCTCCATCACCACCACATGCGCTGCCGCGGACCCAAAACCTCGCCGTCTTTTCTGTGAGAACCCGTTTAATCTCCTGTGCATTGTAACAGAAGAACGGGGGAAAGCTTTATGAGTTTGCAAATCAATTTTCATCTTCGGTCTCAGGTTGTTCCGTGGTCTCGATGCAAGCACACGAAAAAGGAGAAACTGTAAGCGGGTCTCTAAGGGACTCGTGGGTATCTTTAGTGCCCCGATAAGCTATAAAATATTGGGCAACGGCAGCAAGGACAACAACAACAAATACAACAGCAACGACAACAACAACAACAACAACAACAACGACACCACCACAACCACCACCAACACCACCATCACTACCATCACCACCAACAACAACAACAACTTGACAACATTGAAAATGAACTTGATAAGCCTAGGGGACATACAATGCAGTGCGTGTGAGCTTTTTATGGGGGCGAGGACGCCCCCATTCTATACGGATAGTTTCGAGGTTGACCATGGGCAGCGCCATTTTGTTGTGAAATACGTCATCAGTTTGTGTACACAGGAAGTTGTGACATCCGTCACCCTATGGGAGGGGTGACGTCAAAATTGTTCATCTGTAGAAAGTTGTGAAATCCGTCACCCTATGGGAGGGGTGACGTCAAAATTGGTCATCACAGAGTTTGTGTAACACAGGAAGTTGTGAAATACGTCACCCTATGGGAGGGGTGACGTCAAAATTGTTCAACAAAAACATGATATGTCGCATTGTGCAGGGTCAACTGCAACAAACTCAAACCGAGCCATTCATACCTAACTGTATTTGAGAGACTTATATACCCGACATTTTTATTTCTTATTTTTAGCACAGGTGTAGGAAAAATCATGAACCAAAATGTTATTTATTTTCTAATTTAACATTTTTTTTACAAATATGACCATGGTCTTTTAAACATACAGTGACATTAAACATTGTTATGTTAAAAAAAAGAAAAAAGAAAAAAAGCTTTTGTGCACAAATCAGAAAATACATTGTACATTTTACCTACAGGCCAAACCGTGAGTGTCTGTGGCAAAGCCCGACCCAGGAAATTGCACTGATTTTATATTTAGATCAGAGAGAAATTGTCAAGAACAGGCGCTTGCATTTGGATGTGTCCAATGATAGTAGGTTTGGTTGTGATCAATCAGAATAATGTAGGAATAAAAATGTATGACAGTTTAGTATGATGACATGTAATTCACATATGCTGAAATATGATATTATACATCATGTAATATTATTATGGCTGTTGCCATGACCATGAAACCCAACAAAGGTTTAATGTAATGTAATTCAAAATACCAAAACCGAGCACCTATTAATCTCGTCTTTGCGCGTGAAGATTGAGGCCGTCTGCCAGTAGCGGTTAGGTCATACAGTGGAACCCCTCTCTAGCGACCTTTAAAATGTTGACAAAAATCGGTCCTTGTGGAGGAGGGTCCTTACAGAGGGAGGGGGCGGAGTCAGGGGGCCACAAAGAAAGTCAGATTTAAAAAAAAAAAGAAAACAGAGAAGTTTGAGTTGCTGACGACCGTTCTCTCTGAAAGCAAACTGCTTCGATTTCATGTTTGTCCTTGGTGTCCACCAGTTCGGGTGCATGTACTACCCTGGCCAAGTTTCCTCTCAAGACATCAAAGAGACCGCCCCAGTATACTCTACAGCCTCTGGGCGAACCACCTCTCATAGCTAAAACTGGGTCAATGACCCCTGGGAAGAAGGTCAGTGTCTATAAAAATTTTACTCCTAGGCCTGCGGCCAGGGGGGGGGGGGGAGTATACCGGTACCATTTGAGAATCAGACCAAATGAGAATTGAACCATTTGAGAACATCCTTTTTTTTTCAATCACTACATCGAAGGCCTGCGGCCCGGGGTTCACATGGGTTGGTTTGTTTGTTTGTTTCAAACCCACACCCATATACACACATTTCCCATTTAAACCATTTGTCGGCCCCCTGTCGATATTTATCGACTAAGTTCCTTGATAAACCTAATGTAGATTTGGCTTGGTGCGAGGGGGAGGGGATAGTTAGAGAGGGGTAGGAGCGGGGGATCGGTGTACTGAGATAAGCAAAGAATACTGAGCCACGCACTTTTTTTGTCTCAGCACTCGGCAGCGAAGATCCTTTAGCATTTTCACTAAGCTAGGCTTATATATAAATGTAGGCAGCTTATTCTGTCCTCCCACCTACCATCTGCACACACTCGTAATTACTGTGGTAAAGCGACGAAGTTCTCCCTGCTGTGCAGATCCAGGAAGGCAGCGTTTGATTCCAGACTGAAATCCGATCCCCTTTCTTTTTTTGCTCTCATGAAAATCAGAGACAGCCGCATGGACAAGGATGAATTAAGGCTGAGCACACCAAAAAAAGAAAAAAAGAAAAAAAAGAATGAAGGAGGTGATCGATTTTTGCATTACTGCCGAAGTTGTCTTCTTTCCTGATTATCATATCATTGACAGTGGGATTTGAACTGATGGTTTTGATCTTTGAACTCCAATCTTATATATTTCTTTTTCGTTTAAGTGCACCATTAGTTTGTTTAATTTTTTTAATAATCTAAACTTAGCTTTTCCTTCTGTTCTGGTTCCGTTCGTGTCATTGTATTTTATTTTCCGGGAATACCTGACAATCGTCCCTCTGGAAAATATGCCAGCTTTCCAGGATTCGTATACATGTGTGTAACCTAATATATAACGCACAGGTAATCATTTGCACGTGTTGTCGGCGTATCCCCTCTTCCGTTAAAGCAAGGAACCTCATTATTTTGCTTCGACCACGAATCCATTCCTTGCCATCTACATTCAATATTGTGTGTGATACGTGGAAATGTGATACTATTTATCTGCATGTGTGATACAGGCCGGGACAATGTGATATCTCTAGGCCTAGGCCTATACTAGTGATTACTGTGTGTGATACATGAAATGCGATATGAATGCTGTTTTTATATGTTATACTCTTACTTTCTGCCTATGTCTTAATCCCAAGCGCAAGACAAATTCTTCTATGTGAAAATTGAAGCCAATAAAATTTGAGTTGAGTTGAGTTGAGTTGAATAGGCTAATTAACTCTGGAGATCTTAATGCGGACAGCCAGACAGAATGAAACCTATACGCCCCCCATTTATGGAGCGAGGTCCGGCAAGTAAAAACCGTGAACCAACAGTCTGGAGAAGAGTGTAGCAGATATAGGCACGCGTGTGAGAAGAAAGCATTGGAAGCTAGGGTTTACGTGTTAAGGGAGGTAACTATTTTTCTGGATGCCTGTCAATAACCCGTGACACTAAGCTCAAGCAGTTACGCCCCTTCCATAGCTCAGTTCAAGATTATTTGTCTTTTTCGGCGGAGTTGTCTCCCTTCCAGTTTCTTGGGATTGACAAGTGAATCCCTGTTTTACGAAGCAACGGGCATTTCCGGTTTGAAAGATGACTGGAGCTCTGGAAATAACTGTCTGCTGGATGATATATTGAATTTGCCGATGAGATAAATGGGGCATATTCGTGTCGTGTGCCATGTTAGATGCTGAAGCCGAAGAGCAAGAAAGGGAGAGAGATCATATCCGCTGTCTTTGTTAGGTACTCGGCTAAAGCATCAGTCGTCTTTATTTGTTCGCTCGTTTATTCGTTTGTTTTGTCCCCCTCCCTCCCCTGATGTTTTGCATTGGGGAAAAGAAGTTTGAGTTGTTGTCATTTCTTTTTCGTTATTTGGCGTGGGGGATTGGATGCGTTGGAATATTTTCCCCCAAAGTTTTGCATTAGGGAAAAGAATGTTGAAGTGCAACTGTCTTTCTTTCCTTGGTGCGCGGGTGGAGGGGTGGAAGGAGGGCAGAGTGTGGTGGAAGGGAGTGGGATCTTTAAGATAGGCCATTTTTGGCTCACGTAAGTGTAGCCTATGCGATCGTAACTTTGTCTGTCTGTGCGTGCGTGCGTGCGTGCGTCTGTGCGTGTGTATGTCTGTGGTAGAAACTCTAACATTTGAAGACGTCACATTACATTGACGTCACATTATGACGTAAGAGGGTTAGACGTCACGCGAAGGAAGTACTGACAGTCTCGGTCATTATTATTTTGAGCGCGCCGAGACTAGTTGGCAGTCGTGTCCTTGTAAGTAGGCTACATGCAGACAGACAGATCTAGATCTAGTGTCTCGCTTTCTTGCACAGTTTCACCTATGCTCTTTCTGTGTGTGTGTGTGTGTGTGTGTGTGTGTGTGTGTGTGTGTGTGTGTGTGTGTGTGTGTGTGTGTGTGTGTGTGTGTGTGTGTGTGTGTGTGTGTGTGACGGAGTGATTGAGTTTGTGTTACTGTTTGTCGATTTCTTACGTGAGCCTTGATGGCTTCGCCTCTTGTTCTTTCAGAGTTTCAGTCCGATTCCGCCACCACAGCGTTGATATTTACAGTCAAGTACCAGTTTATTAAGTAAGCCTTTACTAAGTGTCTTTATTTTCTCCCCCCCCCCCTCCAAAAAAAACCCCCCACCCAACAACAACAATATATATTTACTCTGTAAATCTCGGTCCCCTTGAGGAGGGTCTGATGCTCCCAATAGGCTGTCTGTGAAGGGATACTTTTTTCTCTCTCTCTTTCTCTGCTAAGAGATTTTAACAAATCTCGGAAGAAAGTCTCTGCTGACTTTCAATTGTTTCTTTCACAATTTCTGATGTTATAAATAAAGGCCGTGAAAGGTGAATGCTCGCCTAATTGGCTACTGAGCTTTACTGGCCGATGTGAATGCGTTATATATTGTGTGTAAAAAATGTCTGTTTGTCTGTCTGTAAAAAATTCCATTTCAAACGGCAGAAATTAATATGTAAGCGCCTAGGGCTATATCTAGATTAGGCGCATAAAAATGATCACAATAATAATAATAATAATAATATATATATATATTCATATTCAACTGAACTTCTTAACGTTGTATGGTGTATGTCATAACATGTAAATGTTATTCCGTTTGTAACCAAAAAGGCACTCTATGTTCCACGTGATGTGGACCAGTTGGTCCCGGTGTGACGTTTTCATCTTTCGCCGTGTTGATATTTCGCTTCTCGGCCTCGTTGATCTAGTATAAACTCTACACTGAACAAAAAAACACCCTTCGATAGTACTGATGAGCGACCTTGTGTACCTTACATTCATGGGGCCAAATTTGTCCAACCAATTTGTTTTATTTAACTTAGAAATTTGATTCATCCTAAAATGTTTCCTTCTTACTCAAGGGACGTAACCACTCAGTACACGTTTTCGAAGAATTCGATTTTGGGGTCAGTTGAAATCTATTAAATTTTACCACCAATTTTCTTCACATGCAAGAAACTGACATGCTTTTCGTCCTTAAATAATTTCACTTCTTAATTTTACCAGGAAACAACATTTCAGTCTTGAGTATATGTCGAGGGGGAAATATGTACACAGGCGAAAGATGAAATCGTGACACCGGTCGGTAGGGCGTTAATTTTTAGAGAACTAACTTGAATAATAGCGTTTGTGCCGCGACATTTCGTCTGCAACCGTGACGTGTATATCTACAGACGTTCCGGCACTAAAGATTCTGCTAACGGTTCGGTAAACCCTGATAAAAACAACCGTCACCTCCGCAACTTACTTTAGAAAACTTTTCTCGATCGATTCGGCGAGATGAAAATCTCGTCTAATCTCGTTCACGTTTACTGGAGCACGTTCTTCATTTGCTAGAGAGCACCGAGACATCTGACTCCTCGAATGGTTGGCCGAGATACCCGAAGGATTACCAAGATCCCGAGCCTGGCGAATTACCGAGTCTCCAATTAGACACTGAATTCTCGGGTATCCTAGTTTGTGTTTTTTTTACATTTAGTCAAGTTTTGACTAAATGTTTTAACATAGACAGGGAATCGAGACGAGGGTGGCAGTGTATGTGTGTATGTGTGTGCTTGTAGAACGATTCCGAGAAAACTACTGTACCGATCTTCATGAAACTTCACATGAGAGTTCCTGGGTATGATATTCCCCAGACTTTTTTTCCATGTTATATGAAGTCGTATATCGCGCGCGTATCTCCAGACTCGGACTCAAGGCGCAGGGATCTATTTATGCCGTGTGAGATGGAATTTTTTTCACAATACATCACGCATTCACATCGACCAGCAGATCGCAGCCATTTCGGCGCATATCCTACTTTTCACGGCCTATTATTCCAAGTCACACGGGTATTTTGGTGGACATTTTTTTTTTTATCTATGCCTATACAATTTTGCCAGGAAAGACCCTTTTGTCAATCGTGGGATCTTTAACGTGCACACCCCAATGTAGTGTACACGAAGGGTCCTCGGTTTTTCGTCTCATCATGTTTTCAATAACTATATTTGATGACGTTGTACCCGGCTTTTTGTGAAAGTTGAGGCCGCACTTGTCACACCCTCATTTGTCAACCAAATTGATTGATATTTTGGTCAAGCAATCTTCGACGAAGTCCGGTCGATGGAATTGCATTTCAGCTTGGAAGCTCACCTCACAGACAAACTTCAGAAAGTCCAAAACACAGCAGCTAGACTCATCTTCAGGGCAAAGAAACACGACCACATACAACCACTTATGCAACAACTCCACTGGCTTCCTATATCTTCCCGCATCATACACAAAACCGCCAACATCTGCTTCAACTCTTTCACTGATCCTCACTTTCCTGTCTATCTTTCTGAACTCTTGCATCCTTACACTCCATCCAGACAGCTTCGCTCATCCACTGACAGCAGAATACTTTCCACCCCACGCACCAAAACCAAAACCACTGGCGACCGTTCTTTCTCCTTTTCCGCTCCCACTCTCTGGAATCAACTTCCCCACCCCATCCGTCACTGTAAATCCTCTTCCACTTTCAAAAAGTCCCTTAAAACCCACCTTTTCAAGTCTGCTTACAATACCTGAAGCACACGCCTGCCTCGTAATATGTTTTTATCTGCCAGCATTCCAATAAACTCACTAGTTAAATATTTTTATTGGGTAGTCTCACATTAGTAACACTATAATATGTACTACTGTTGTTTGTAAAATATGTTTTAAACGCTTACTTAATTCTTTTTATGTATTTAAATATTTGTTGAATTTATTGTGTGTGTGTGTGTGTATGTGTGTGTGTGAGTGTGTGTGTGTGTGTGTGTGTGTGCGTGTGTGTGTGCGTGTGTGTGTGTGTAAGTGTGTATGTCTGCTTGTGTGAGGTTGGGTGTGTGTCAAAATGTGTTGTGCAATATGGCATGAAAATCTTTTTAGATTTGTTGTTAAAAATTACAGTTTTGTATACCATGTTTATTATTTTTTACGAAGTAATGATAGTTAAATAGTCTTTTATGTTTTTTATTTGATCGACCTTCTTAGGATTATGGAGTTTTATGCACTGCCTTTTATAGTTAACTAAATTTTTGTATTCGAAATAGTCCACTGTAGTCGGTGTAGGCCTTAAGCTTTTTTTCTTTTTTTTTTAATCGTTTGTCCAGTATTTAATTTAATTCTCTATTTTTGTATGAACTCAAATGTTTAGTGTTCTTAGTATTGTCTTGTTAGCCTAAGTTCTATTTAATCAGAGTATGTTTGCGGGTGCTTATACCTAGTGATATTGTAAAGCGCATACTGTTTTTAGTTATGCACTATAGAAATCTCCTTAATTAATAAATAAATAAATAATGAGTTAATTAGTTTGCTCACTAAAGTTGTCATTAAAATTGAATTTTCAGTTACAGAATTATCGCATTGTATTCCTCATTTTCTCCTGAATTAAAAATTATATAGGTATGTCATGTTTACTCTAAAAATGTGCTCAAAATGGAAGAAAATAGGTCCAGTAAGTTCGGTCGCATGCTTCGCGGAGACGAGGGTGACCCGCCTCGGTCTTCAGGTTAGCCGAGACTATCTGAAGGTAGTCTCGGCGATGACTGTTTTTTTTGGTGGTTATTGATCTTTATAGTTTGTTAACATTTGACTAAATGTTTTTATATCGCTTCATGCGACTTTCTGTTTTTACGTTTAGTCAATACTTTTTTTTTATCAAGGAGGTCGAAACTTGTAAATTGGCCCTTGCAAACGTGTTTTGAGCGGTACTACACAGAAGACGAGATAAGGCCACAGAAAAGAAGACCTCTTTCTGTGGTCTGTGTTGTGGCAGCGAATTCCTTCAGCTTCTCCACCGATGTCGTTGTCATAAACGTTGTCCATCATCATCATCATCATCATCATCATCATCATCATCATCATCATCATCATCATCATCATCATCATCATCATCATCATCATCATCATCATCATCATCATATCCACCACCACTCCTATTTTTATCTTCCATAAACACCCATAACACCACCAACGGATGACGATCATATCAATGCATTCATTAACGTCAACTCCTTCCCCCTCCCCCTTTCACACACACTTTTCTTTTAAAGGGGGAGGGGGGGGGGGACTTTTCACTTTTTAAAAGGTCAAAACAAATATCTCAGGTTAACAAAACAAAACTGCCGGTGTAACACGAGAAAATTACTCCCACGAGATTTGTACTCCGGAGTAAAAAAATGTACGAAAATGTTACTCCCTTTACGAAAAAATACTCCCTCATTACACGAGAAAATTACTCCCCACGACAGGTGAGTTCCGAGTAAACATTTCGTACAAAAATGTTACTCCCCTGACGAATAAATAACGAATAAATTACTTCACCCTAACACGAGCAATTTACTTCCCATGCCAGGTGTACGAAATTTTTACTCCCTTGTCCCCTGTTAGTCTTGGTGGTGGAAGGGGTGGAGGGAGGGTAGCGCGACATTCGTTTGCGCGAGATTACATATTGGCATTATCCCTTCGCCCGCATCCCATTTTCGCGTACGAGATTTTTACTGAAAGTAAAAACAATGGGGAGTAAAACATTTCGTGGAGAAAGTAATTTGTTCGTGCCTTGGGGAGTTTTTTTCTCGTCCAAAAGGTGTACTCGGAGTAAGAATTTCGTACGAAATTTTTACTCCGGAGTAAATTTGTCGTGGAGTAAACATTTCGTGTTACACCGGTCTGTTTGCGATGCTTTGGACACCTACGATTCAGCCTGTCTCTGATAAATCTGACGGCCTTGACTGGATGATTGACTCAGACTTTCGCTATGTGTACAGTCTCTGACTGGATATTGGCCTATGCGGTAAAGTCATTAGCCCTTTGGATGGCCGCCGTTCTTGGCGTTGCACGACTTTAGCCGCTGGAGAGAACCCTTTGTGAGACAATAAAATGTGGATTTCGCTGACTGGCTGACAGCCGATACGGGTTTGTTTTGCGGACTTTCGCGGACTTTCACCGACAATTGTGGACAATCAGAAAAAGTCGCGTGAAGCAAAATCAAAACATGTAGTCAATCTGTCGGCCCAAGACTAAACGATCAACACTGAAGACCCGGGATAAGTCATCGCCGAGATAAGTAAGGCTTGGCTAGCCGAAACCCGAAGACCGAGATGGGTCGAGGTGGTCTCTGCAATGCATGCAATCATATTGGCCCGATTTTCTAAATTTGAGCATATTTTAAGAGTAAACATGACATATCGAATATATTTGAGGATTATTGAAATGATACAGAATACGAAGCATCCATGTTTGAATCTGCTACTAAAATTTCAATTTTAATTACAATTGAGCAGATAAGAGGTTACATGCCAAGTCTCAGTGAATATCAAACATATTTGTCGAAGTTGGCGGATCATGAAAAATGCGAGCTTCTGCGAGCTTATTCATAACAGCAAACTGTGACCATTATTTTTACATTTAGTCAAGTTTTGACTAAATGTACTAACGTTGACTGGGAATCGAGATGAGGGTGTGTGGTGTATGTATGTGTGTGTGTGTGTGTGTGTGTGTGTGTGTGTGTGTGCGCGCGCGCGTGTGTGTGTGTGTGTGTGTGTGTGTGTGTGTGTGTGTGTGTGTGTGTGTGTGTGTGTGTAGAACGTTTCCGAGAAAACTACTAGACCGATTTTCATGAAACTTTACATGAGCTTTACCGAGTATAATATCCCCAGACAATTTTTTCATTTTTTTGATAAATGTCTTTGATGACATCATATCCTGCTTTTTGTGAAAGTTGAGGCGGCACTGTCACGCTCTCATTTTCCAACCAATTTTGTTGAAATTTTGATAAAGTAATCTTCGACGAAGGCCAAAGTTTGGTATTGCATTTCAGCTTGATCGATTTTTCGCAATCAGATTTAAAATTGATTGCATCATATTCTTCGTCAAATTCTGAATCTAAAAATATATACATATGTCATGTTTACTCTAAATATGTGATCACAATTAACAAAAATAGGTTAATTAGGTACCGTAATAAAAATTTTAGAAATCGATTCAAAAATGATTTCATCTTACACTTTATCATTTCCTGATTCCAAAAACGTATAGATATAATATGTTTGTATTAAAAACAAGCTCAGAAAGTTAAAAAGAATGCAGAAAAGCTCGCTTTCCTGCTGACCGCAATACACTACTTCGCTATACTGGCTTGTCAATTTCACTTCGTTTTTCCACTTCTGTGCTGAGGAAGGGATGAAGGTTGAAGGAGCAATAAAAGCATCCGCGTATTAAACCCTCCATCTCAAAATTACAACATTCAGAAATAAAGAAAACAAACAAAGAATTAAAGGGGAATAACCAACGAGATCAAGAACAAGAACAAGAACAAAAACAAGAACAACATCAACAAAAACATTTGAACAAACAAACAAGCAAACAAAACAATCAACCAACCAGAACAGGATTGCCAGAGACATAAAGATTCCGGCCGCACCAAAACAAGTTCCACACAAACAATTTGTGTTCGCACCATAAATTCCACACAAGCAATTTCGCCGGTATTGATCAGACCTTTCGTCATCATCTTGTCATGCATCAAAGAAAGAATATTCAAGCCTCTGAATGTGATCATACCCGTTCGCGTATATTAACACGGGGGTAGAGAGATCCATGTTTGCAGACTGAGTCATTCATTCTTGACAATCAAAGACCAACCTCTCCAAACTTTTTTTTTCTCCAAAGGGCTTTTATTATTTTCATGTCGTACCCTACACGATCGAAGGAAGGGAAGCGTTTCAATCACACACCAAAGGGACTCTGCCGTTTACGGTCTACCACGTTGCATCCAAGGACAGCAAGTCAATCACGCATCAAAAAGAACTCTACTGTGCGGTGTAGCTGTTAGATGTTAGATATATTAGTGTATGGAGATTGGTTCTCCTGCTGGCGTGGTGACCTATTTTTTCAGGCTTGAGATTTGTTCCCGCCGATTGGGGGATATCTGGCACTTTCAAAGCTCCAGAGGTAATTCTGGAGATCCTCAGATTTCACCAGATCGCACGATTTTGCATTAATTTCTTTAAAAAGCAAAACCATTGACGAAAAAGCCGTTATGTGTGTGGGGGGAGGGGGCGGGCATACCTTCAGGCTTCTCAAGTTATTATTTGTATTTATTTGTAAATTTTCTCTCTCTTCACAATTCTATGATCTCATGGCTTTTTTGCGCGTTTCAGCGCTGAATGTAAACTGAGGTATTTGATTCTTGGAGATGTACACCTCAGCGCAGGAGATAAGGGATACGGTTCCCATTGCAACATTCGCGTACATAATTGTTACTTTTCGAATAAATCATGAAAACTCACGCACACTCACCTACAGAGACAATGATTTTACCAACAATATTCTATATATCTACCAGTTCACACTGCGCTTTGGGTATCATGAATACCTTGGAACCATGTATCTTTTGAGAATTTTTTTTCTTCAACAATTTTTTATTCAGGCAAGCACAGATTTATAATGACACATTCAAAAGCATTGTCACTGATAAGTCACAGCAATGACAGAGCTGAACACACATGTGATATTCAGTTACTTCTTACATTTTCAGAGCACGTCCCAAAAATCAGAGGAATACATTGACTATTGTAATAATGTACATCACTCGTCTTTATCCAACCGTTACTAGCTGTTGATACGGAATCAATTTTTTGATAAACTGAGTCTGTTTCATGAGAATATTGTGAGCATATTTATCAATTTGGTACAATTGATATAATTCTCTTAAGAATATTTGCATGTGGGGACGAATTTAGTTTATTCTGCATTTGTAAAAAAACAACTTTGCTGTTAATAAAATATAATCAAAACCAGCGTCTGTTTTCATGTGGTTTTCATGGTTCAATAGTACCAGTGTTGGTGTAAGTCTGAGTCTGTCACAGTTATAACATTTTTCTTTCAGACATTTTTCAAATAACCTGGACATGTTCACATTGCCACAAATAATCAATCAATCAATGAGTCTTATATCGCGCATATTCCGTGGGTACAGTTCTAGGCGCTCTGCAGTGATGCCGTGTGAGATGAAATTTTATACGGCCAGTAGATTGCAGCCATTTCGGCGCATATTTACCTTTCACGGCCTATTATTCCAAGTCACACGGGTATAGGTAGACAATTATTAACTGTGCCTAAGCAATTTTGCCAGGAAAGACCCTTTTGTCAATCGTGGGATCTTTAACGTGCACACCCAATGTAATGATAAACTGTGTCTTTTTCTAATTCACAAAAATTACATACATTACTTGTGACAACCCCCATGTCTTTCAATATTGCATTAGTCACTAAAACCCTATTACTTATTTTAATTTGGAACCATTGTAGTTTTACCTCTTGTATTTTCTTTGTTTTGTAAAAGACTTTATTCCAATCAATTTCAGTTTCAATGATGTTTTCCCAACTTTGACATGCTTTTGGGACACATGTATCTGTTTTTCTAACAAGACATTCAAAAAAGATTTTTGCTCCTTTTCCACCAGATATGAAAAGAAAAAGTGCTTTGTTAATGTCCATTGATTTTTTTGATTCAATAACAATACTTTTTTTTCTCTAATCAATAACTCTTGATTGTGCTTATACAACCGTAATGTCCCAGAAAAAATGTCTCAGCTTGCAATATTTCTTTAAACTCATTAAAACTTAAAAAAAACTTTCCATTCTCCTTTAATAAGTCTTTTACGTACAATATACCATTTTCAGTCCAATCCACAAAATGAAACGCTTTGTTAGGGTTGAATTTGGTTTTGAGAAAAATTGGTTCTATCAACAGTTCTGCAGATGTAGTGATCTCTGTTTTAAAATAAACTTCTTCATAAGCTTCAAATACATTTTTCCAAAACAAATTTACTGTACAGTCGTAAAATAATTTCCCTCCAAACTTTGACACCAGTGCTAATTTAGGACATCTTATTAATAATATTTCTTTCCATTTTGGATTGTATGTTGTGTTCAGAACTTTCTTCATCCAATTTAGTTTTAAGGAATGAATATAAGCCTTAATGGACGGAATATTTATACCTTCTTCTTCTATCTTGTGGATAGCCATTGTTTTTTTTATTTTGTCTCTTTTTTTTTATCCCATACAAATTCAAATCTTTTGAGATTTCATAAACCGTAAGTCGTTTGCCCCCCCCCCCCCCCCACTTTTTGGTTTCTGTCTCTGTGTATCTGTCTCTCTGTCGCCCCCTCCCTTCCTCCGTAAAAAGACGATGTTTGGAAATAATTCTGTCAAGCTTTTCAAGCGATGTGAAAAAGGTACGCCCCACTTTAGTGACTCAAACAATAACACGTGGTCGACCAGTGAAAATCAGCAATCGCAGCGAAAACCTGACTCCGATGTGTTTTTTATGCAGTGTCTGCCCGATAAGATGACTTTTCATTTTGAAAATATACACATCGGAGCCACGATTCACTGCCAATGGCCTTCAGTGACCGCTGAGCTCGCGTGTCAGTTTCTCAAACTCACGTGACCTCAAGCAAAATTCACATGACCTCAGGCGAACTTCACGTAACCTTAGGCAAAAGACGTTGTCGGGGATCACTTGGGGCAAGCGATCATTGCCGCAACAAAGCGTAAACTCCGTTGTGTATATTTTCAAAAGAAATGGGGTTATATCGAGCGGACACTGCATAACATACACGTAGGAGTCAGTTATTTGCTGCGACTGCTGGTGTTAACAGGTCGACCACGTGTTATTGTTTGACTAATTAAAGTGGGGCGCAACTCTTCCACAACGCTTGGAAATCCTGACAGAGTTATTTTCGGAAGACGTCTATTGACCTGTCAACGCTTGCCTTCCATTTCTGTAGACGTTATCAAACACAAGTATCATAGTCATCCTAATCTCGCTGATGTTCCAGTGTGAGCCCTTACTGATAAGCCGTCGTCCTGGTCTGACGTTTCTTACAGCTCTTCCTGTCTGCTCCCCATTGACATTGTCAGGGAAACCTTTTTATCAAGGTCCGCCGTCTTTTGAAATCAACCCCTGCCTCTTTAGGAAGTGACTGAATTGGTGGCAAGACTTCTAAGACGCAGAGCTCAAAATACCCAAGCAAGCCCTTCGACTGCGCTGGAGTTAATTAGACCTTTCTGTGTTTACCCGGAAAGGGTCAGCGCCAAAAAGAAATTGTTGAAAGTTGAAAGTTAAGCCGGGAGGATCTCTGGCACATTGTTTCCAAAGGTTTTATCAAGGAAAAGTTAATGAAAGTTTAAGCAAGATTATGATTTTGATCGGCATTAGTGAGGTTTTTGGAAAGCTCTTCGACTCGGATCACGCCAAACATCGCAAGAATTTCGAAATCATATGAGATATGCTTCATTTGGTGTCTCGAAAGGCGACGTTGTTCCCGTTCGCAGCAAAAAGCGATCCTGTACAAAAGACCTCATTGAAGCATGAGGGAAGAAAAGACTGGAAAAGCGCAGTTGTCGTAACTTTAACGGGAAACGGCTGTGAGACTACACGATCTAATCTTTTTAAGATGCCATCTTTCCCGTGCAAACTATTATGTAAACTGTGTGGACTATTATGTAAACTGTGTGGACCCCTACAGGTTTTACATGCACGACGGGAGGCTCATTCACTTGTACCCAAATCTCAGGCATGCTGCTACAATACATTTTTTAAAAAAATATTTGCCGAAATTGCCACACAAACTTCGGCAATTTGTGGAAGTTTTTGGCGGCGGGATAAAATGGGGCAGGGAACAATACTCTGCGTTCTAATGTTTTCTTGTTGGAACAGCTTTTTGTGAAAGAGGTGTCTTCATTAGGCCCAAAAAAAAATAGGTCTGTTTACGGTAACATAGGCCAAAAAAAAAAAGGGTCGGTAGGTCGGGATTTTTTTTTTTTTTTTTCTCTCCCAAAAACCATAATTTTACGTTATTTTGCAAAAAAAACCCAAAAGATTGTTTTTTTTGTTGTTTTTTCCCCCAAATGCCAAAAAAAAGTCTAGGGTCGCGCGAAAAAAATAGGGTCGGTCGGGTTACCGTAAACAGACCTATTTTTTTTTTTGGCCTTAGCAGAACAGCAGCCCTGTATTTGATTTGTCTGAAAGCCAAGGAAAAGCATGTTACATTATTTTTGGGTTTGTAACACGCGTCAGCGAGTTTTCAAATACGTCAAATACACAATGACCGAACGTCATCGCGATCCTTACATCTGTGTATTTTTGTAAACAACCCATCTGGTGACGAAAGTGAGACTTTTTCTCTGATATCTTTTTAATGTAACACTACGTTCAAGACAGTTCATAATTACTTGCTTGATTTGTTGAACCCTTCAAACATTATGGCTAGCTTATGCAGGTATTGTCTATTATTTGATAGTTTGTAATTCCACCGAAGAATGAACCACTGATTTTTCTACCTACAGTTTGAATCTAAAACTGGTGAATAGTTTGTTTTGTCTGCGATTAAACTTTACAATAACTTACCTTTCTTGCTTTTCGACTCTTGAATTTGAAACGTTAGAAGTCTGTCTATTTTAGATTTTATCAAAAGCGACTTGAATTAAATTCTACTCATATTCTTAACCAGAAAGTATCTTTAAGTCTGGAACTTAACACAATCATGGTAGACGCCGTCTCTCCAGAGACAGGATCGGAGACAGATGTCTTTTCTACGACCGCCGGTCTCTAAGCAGCCAAGCGGTAGGTGTTTCTGATCCACCAGTGTTAGCGCCGGAACAACGCACACCACCAAAACCGTAACGCACGTGCTTTGGACAAACCCTTGGGTTGAGCAGCGAAACCTGACGGATGCGACAATGCTCTGATGCTGCTGTTCAGAACGCCACCGTTCCTCAACTCGGTCAATAACAGATCGCCAGCGGTCCACACAATACGCACTCGCGCAACAAAACCGAAGAGTATTCGACAGATGTCTCCGCCTCTGTGCGCGTGTGTGCGTGTGCGCGATATCATATAATCCTACGCACTGTCTGTCAGCGTGTGTGTGATATCATATGCATATGATCCTACGCACTGTCTGTGTGCGTCTGTGCGCACGTGCATGTGTAGTTGTCAGTGTAGGCGCGGCGTATTACCGAAAGGTCACAAGTAAGCGCCGAAAGTGACTGGTCTGATTGGCTGTGGTGCTGGTGTGTGTGTGCGTGGAGATATCGAAAGTGTTCCCAGTGGAAATGTGGCGTGGCTTCCACCAAGGGGACATCTACACTAGTCTATGTACTCGAATGTTCTTGGGCTTATTCTAGCTTTACTCGCTGTGCCGTTGGTGTCTACAGATATATCGACAGTGTGACTGGTGGTGTGGCCAACAGTGACTAAGTGGTCAGCGTTTGACTCGGAGTAAGCGCCGAAAGTTACTGGTTTTACTTACTCTGGTGCTATTGGCTATTGTTTTTGTGTCTGCGGATATATCAAAAGTGTTCTTAAGTGGAAGTGTCAGTGACGGGTGTTGCGAACTCTGAATTGACATCTATAGCCTCGGAGTAAGTGCTGAAAGTTACTGGTCTTTTTGTGTGTGTGTGTGTGTGTGTGTGTGTGTGTGTGTGTGTGTGTGGCTGTGGTGTTGGTGGGCACGGAGATATCGAAAGTGTTCCCCTGTGGAAACGTACCTCTGTGGTGTGGCTTTAAAGGGTACTCAAGAGAAAGCGCCAAAAGTGACTGGTCTTTAGTCTTGCTCTGTTGGCTTTGGTACTTGTGTGTGCGAATATATCGAACATCGTTCCAGTGTAAGTGTGGATTACATTCAGGCGCCATCGATAGACTCGGAGCAAAGAGCTTTCTCTGAGTAAGTGTCGAAATGTTTTAATATTATTCTGGGTTTATTGGCTGTGGTGTAGGTAAGTAATTTCGAGTATATTGGAAGTGTATGACTGGTGTGGCAAACTCTGGTGGGACTTTTAATGTTCTAAAGACTCCGGGTAAGCTCCGAAAACTACTCTCTTATTTACACCCCCGGTATAGGGGTGTGTATAGGTTTCGCTCGATGTGTTTGTTTGTTTGTTTGTTTGTGTTCGCATATAGATCTCAAGAATGAACGGACCGATCGTCACCAAACTTGGTGAACAGGTTCTATACATTCCTGAGACGGTCCTTACAAAAATTGGGACCAGTCAAACACACGGTTAGGGAGTTATTGGTGGATTAAGATTCTACAAGGACTTATAGAGGGACATATTAATGGTCAAAGGGAAATAACCTTCTCAGTTGGTGGCAGTGAGAATGGTTATTTCCCTTTGACCAACGGGGGTGTTTTTCCTACCTCGGAGGAATTTCTTGTTATGGCTTTATCTGCATTTTGATGTAAGTCTTATTCTGGCTCTTGTGTGTGATTCATTTGCTTTGTTCTGACATGTGCGAATGTACGGACAGTGTTCCGGATTGAAGTGTGACTAGGTTTTTTTCAACTCGGATGGGGACAGCTGTTGATTCTGACTCAGATTATCAAATCTTGAAATCACTGGTAGGGTACTTACACGTGATTCATCAAACATGTTCCCCAAGTGAAATTGTGATTGCTTTGGTTTAGCTATAACTGATGTACCGACTAGCAGTTAGTGTGAGAGATTGCACGTTTTCACGAGGCTCCCCCGCGTGATGCTCGTCAGCCGAACGAGAGAGGTTTATTTATTTATTTATTAAGGAGATTTCTATAACGCATAACTAAAAGCACTTAGGTTTAGTCTCTTGTGTCAGCAAATTAATTCAGTGTGACCAGTGCACAGCTATTGATTTCTGTTAATGTTACCGGACACTTACTCCACCGGCCGGACCTACTTCAGATAGACTTGAAAATCACCGGGTAGGCTTACTGATATACGGTGGCTTTGCTGATGGATGAGCTTAATCGTTATGTAAGAGTGAATCTGCAAACTGCACTCTAAACAGAAGTGTTCCAGGTTTGAACACCCTTTCTGTAACCAGTTTTGAACACCGTGTGATATATAGTAGAAGCAAAAGGTAGCACATGGTTAATGTTATGTTCTATGTCAACCTGTGTTCAAAACGGGTTACAGAAAGAATGTTTAAAAGTGGAACACTGCAAATTTAGAGGCTGGTGTGTAATCGTCCTGATTAACCTGTTAAACCCGGCTCGGTCGCAGCGGACTCGGGCATCGGCCACTGATACAGTTGAAGCAGAAAAACAGATGGTTAAACATTTCAGCAATGGAAATATCAGTCCTCATTGTGTTTGTAGGCTACTTAACCCGTCAAGCCGGACGTGTGCATATTCTCCTTACCCGTTTCATTCATTGGTCGCAGGTGTCGGACACAGATGCACTAGAAACAGACACCGTAAAGGCACACCTTTCAGAAATAAAAACCGCGATATTATCATCATGTGCGATTAACCCGATAAGCCCGACGTATTCTCTATTCACCTGACTCATTTATTGTTGGCAGGTGTTGGACTCTGACACAGTGAAAACATTAAGCATGTAGGTACACTTTGGAGCAATAAAAAAACACGACAACATCACTGTTTGTGATTGACCAGTCAAGCCTGGCTCGCACCTGGTGGTGGTGGTGTACGTATTTTTCATTTACCCGAACCATCCACTGTTACATTAAACGAATTTTTTATTGTCATTATTTGCAAAAAACAACGCCACATACACATGATTAGTTCAATGCTTTATAGGCAACGGACACTGGTCCTGTTGAATTTTTTTTTATGCATACAGGTACAATTTTCGGCGAAAAAAAATATCAGTGTGTGCAATTAACCCGATTTGCCCTTTTGCACCTGGACGTGTGTGTTAGTGTGTATCCTCGCTCGATTCACCTGCCTCATTCACTCTGTGTCACACCCTTGAATTATTGATCAACTCTTAAATCCGCATGGCTCGGTTAGGGTTTCAGCGTCTGACCGCAATGTCACAGTCGACAAAGCGTTCAGCTAAGCGTGTGATGGCGTAATTATTCGGTTCTGTCAGTGAAATTGTTGTGGCTCGTGATACGTCTGTTAATTGGGCTATAACGGTAGGACGGGAGGTTTTTATGACATCCCTCCGGATCTGCTTGACATTGAAAGCAGGAGGATTGTGAACAGGGTATTTAAAAGCCTGCGTGGCAGAGTACGTTTTCTGGCTGTCCCTTTGTCTGTCTGTTTCTCTCGATATTAAACGCACGTTCGCACGCACGCACACACATAATATATATACGCATGCACGCAAATAAGCACGCACGCACGCACGCACGCACGCACACACGCACGCACTCACGCACGCGCACACACACACACACACACACACACACACACCCAAGCACACACCCAAGCACACACACACACACACACACACACTGAAAATGGACGTCACGAAAGTCTCTTGATATTGTTATATTCCACACTCTTCATGTAACACCGCTTTCTAAGGTAGCTAAAAGTCCTCTTGTGTTGTTTGTCGTGCAACTCAATTCTATTCTTCCTGACACCAGTCTTTGGGCGCCACAAATCTCCGCTACCATTTTCCTTTTTCCAAGAGCCAGACGATCTTATCGAGATGACTTGAGCCAGAACATCTGATGGCTGCCTAAACTGCCCTTTAAACAGCTAACTAATTCATCGCACACACACACACACGCACGCACGCACGCACGCACGCACGCACGCACGCACAAACACGTACGCACGTACGCACGCAGGCACGCACTAACACACATGCACACACACACACGCACGCACGCACGCACACGGACGCACGCACGCACGCACGCACGCACACACACACACTCACACACGCACACACACACACACACACACACATACACTCACACACCCACACACACACGCACACACACACACACACACACACGCGTGCGCACACGCTCACCTAAATGGTAGGCCACTAAGTTCAAACTCATCGTTGTGTGCGTTATCGCAACTGCTCCTGCACGTGCATCGTGCACTTTGCTGGAATAAACCCAACATTCATTTTCCTCCCGTTTCCCCGTGATCAGTTAGACAGAAACCCGAGGCTTTCTTGTGTCCAGGTAATTTGTCAGTTTTGTGGAGCCATTGCGGAATCACAACAAGAACAAACACAAACTGAAAAAACAGAGAAAGTTATGAATCATTCTATTTGCGGGAGAGAAAAAAATTCGTCTCGTTTAAACTGTTAATTGATTTGCTACTTAGATTCACTTGAACTGTTAAAAAAACACCTGGGCACGTCTAGACAATAGAAGCTCAGAAAGTTGATGGTCCTTTATTTGGCCATTGCCCAGATACCCTGAGCCTGGATTGCTATAACGTTGGAATGGAAACCAGTTATCAAACGAGGCAAAATTAGGCGCGATCCAGGACAACACCAGATTAGCTGTTAGCTTAAAAAAAGAAGAAAAAAAGGGGGGGGGGGTGAGTGGGGTGGATGGAAACGGGAAGGAGGCAGTGGGGGGGGGGGGGGGGGGGGAGGGAGGGGGGGGGTCTACTACTACAGAGAGAAGACCCAGGCAATGTATACTGGATATACTAATATTTAACGCTGTTTTGCCAGAGACTGAGAAGTTTTGAACAACAGGCGTGAATTTTTTAGTTTTAGTTTTTGTCAAGGAATGGATTAGATTGTTGGAGAACGCCATGTCAATGTAACCGAGTGCCGAAACACTACGATCACCTCGGGAGGCGAAGTGCAATCAGGATTGAAAATGTTAGGGCTAATTTCTTAGCCCTATAAAAACTGTTATGCAAACCCGAAAGTTTCCATGAACATAGTGATACAGACAATCGGAAACCACCAGACCCCATCACAAACAGAATTCCACAATCAACCATAAGTTTTTATCCTTTTTATCCTTTTTTATGTAAATTTACAATCGAACCTAATTGAGAAGACGTTAACCTGTTGCTAGTTGATTTTTTATTTGCAGTAAACATCGCACAGACTGAGGGAAAAATACTATTTAGTATATAAAGTCAAATATATATATGCACGCAATTATCAATTTCAGCTAAGTTCAAACACATTACTGATCTTGACACTTCTTACATAACCATATTTTAGTATCCACACGACTAATTCAGGTATAAAACGACGTGCAATGAAGTCGAAGATAAAGTACACCAATGATTCTTACCACTGCAGACCTCCTTAAAGGGACATTCTTTCTTGTGCAAGCCGCTGATCATATTTACCATCGCAGATCTCTCTTCAGGCTTTTTTTTCACGGGATAAGAGCACTCCTTAACTAAAACTTATACAAAATCATATCTTTAAAATCAACAGCTTGATGTGCACAGTGCAATTAATTAATTTCACAAATGACACCCAATATCAATCCAGTAAGACTTTTAATTTTTACTTGTAATTTTAGGATTTGTACTCCTTGAAATATGATTTTTATAATATATATTTTGATGATTTTATTATTTGTATATTATTTTTTATTAGAATATACTGCTGTTCAAAATCCCTCATTTGCTTAATGATTGTCAATCCACTAATATAATTCATCCGAGAAAAACACCCACCATAAACGCTCTGCACTAAATGCAGCCAGTCTGTTGAACTATGGTATGTTTTCAAGTGGAAGGATGCTGTTATTCCATGTGAAAGCCTGGCGGCCATGCCTGTGGCAGTGAAGATGAACGTGCACGCAGAAAGGACGGCACCTTTCATCAGCGGGGTGTGTTGTACTAGGTGCGTTGCGTATGGCTCATACCATGAAATATGAAGATGAATGATATCAGAACCAGATGCGAAGGTTATTGGTCGTAGAATCAGGGTTTGCTATTAACCCGCTTTAGGTCTCAAGGGCGAGGCTCGTAAGAGGTAGAGGTTACATGCCGAGTCTCAGTGATTATCAAAAATAATGGTCGAAGTTAGCGGATCATGAAAAATGCGAGCTTCAGCACTTGGATGAAAATAAGACAAATCTAAATCTTATTAGTTTTGCCGGTTTAGATCATATATAAGCCTAATATGTGGAATATATTTTGTAGAAAAAGGATGATTGTTCCCTTTCAGGAAAATCTGTCGTGTTTACAGCGAAAACGACGATTACAACTGAAACCAGCCTTGTCCATGCATTCGCAGTTAAACTACTCACTAATGCCCCCCCCCCCCCCCAATAGGTGGGGCCTACCGTTGTGTTGTCAGTTCGCTGCGCTGTATCCTAGGCACTGGTGTTTGCTGTCGCCTGGTGGTCTTTGCCGGGGTGCTCTTTTCCACACGTGTCACACACGTGTTCGAACCTGCAGCGGGACCCGTAGAGGCATGTGCCTTTGTTTGTGTACTGCAGGCACACCTCCTTCCCACTGGGTCCCACAGGTCGTCGAATACCGCCGGTTCCCATCGTGGCCTTGCCGCTTTTGTTGCCTAGAACTTGTTGGGTACGATCACGGAGAATCACTGTGGACAGGACAGTGGGGGTTGGGGGTCCCCCTAAGCAAACCCGCTGGTCTTCTTCTTCTTCTTGGCGTTCGCAGAGGTTACACAATCAGTCCAGCACTGGTGATAAATGTTGTCGTTTTCTCCAACTCCTGTCGACTGCCGTATAGTTTGGTCTGCAAGGGAGTTGGTGACGGCCACACTTCTTTTCGTTCCTCATCTAGTAAGGGACATCGCTGTAAGATGTGTTCCGCTGTTTGGTCTTCTTGACCACAGGCACAGGTTGGTGATGGCGCCAGCTTGAACTTTCGGTTCATGTGAGCATTGAGCCTGTTGTGGCCAGTACGCAGCCTGATGAGGTTGACTTGCTGCTCTCTGGACATTGTGTGGTAGTCATCTCTGTTTGTCCTTGGCCTCATCAATGCCTTGATGATGGTGACCTGGCGCTTCCTGTACTCGTCGTCGTACAGGAGCACCGACTGCCAGGAGAATCTTGCGCCGAGCTCGCCCACCATCTCCGTATAACCGAGGTAGGCTTTGTGGTCGAAGTCCGGTGCATTCATTAGTTTTGCCATTATTCTTGCATTTGCCACGATCCAGTGGCAGGGGGATACTTTGTCCAACTTTGGTTTGTTGGCCAGTTTGAGCGTGACACCTCCCCCGAGTGTCACCTCTTCCTCCACCGTCATAGAAGCCGGTACGAAGTCAACAATTCATAAAAATGTCTCACCTGGTGAAGCGGTAGACTGTATGGCCATGTTGCCAAGAAGGCCCTGGAGCGGTGCCACTTGGTCGGCAGCACGCAACGGCCCTCCCCCGTACGTCTTTTGCAGGTCTGCCACTGCCGCTTTTAATTCCACTATGTGGCCTCTTTTTAACTTGAGGCTTTTCAGGTCCTTTTCTCCTGCATATTTCAAAGCACTGAGGGTTGTGAACTCCTCTTTTTCCAGAACCTCAACCACAGGTTGGGGCAGATTCTTTTCCCATGAAGTAAAATTGAACTCCATTTTGCAGAACTGAAAATCGCTGAACTTGCTTGCTGGCCGCTGCGCTGCTACTAATGACTTTAGTCCTCGCTCTCTCTCGGACTCCCTTATCTGTTACCATTGTTTCATTCCAGATGCTCTCCTTCACTCATCACCTCCCCCCTGCCCTCCAACCCTCTTCCATTCCCCGCATTCGTTCCCACGGGACTCTGCTATCACTTCCTCCTGCATTGCCTCTACACCCCCCCTCTCCTCCTGCATTACCTCTACACCCCCCCTCCTCCTGCATTACCTCTACACCCCCCCCCCGCCCTTTTGCTGCATATCTGTCTCGTTTAGATAGAGTTTATGGTCGCTGACCGCTCCCTCTAAACTCACACTTTAATTTTTGGAGCAAACCATTGCAGGTGTATGTACATTACCATTATCTTGCAAACTAAGTAATGGTCTCCTCTCAACAATGTACTGTGAGGAAAGGAGACCGAGACATCATCTTCTGGGAATAACTTTATGTGAAACTGTGGCTTGGCGCAAGTCAATCGTGTCTGCCAAATGATTCAAACAAGAGGAATCACCATTGTCCATGCAATAATGATCTCTATATTACAAGAACACAGAAAAAGATAGATCGCGAATCACCATTCGATGGAAAGAAAGCGAAACGGGGACGGGGTCAATGACACTGGGAGAGCAAAAACAAATAATAGCACTACGGAGGTTTTTGTTTGAGAGAAAAAAGTCATTAGAAGAATTTCTAAGTGAAAGCAGCAGGAAGTTGATACGATGCTATTGTCGCAAGACCAATATCACTCTAGGGCAGTGAAACCGATGATTTGTTCAGCGTGTGGTCTAAAATGGACAGGAAAAGCTGATAAAACTCTTGCGTCGGTGATTCAGAGGGAAACATTTATCTGTGATTCTGGTTGATTTAATGACACGGGGGTAGCTGTCTTTGGAGATACAGTCCAACCTGCCCTGACGATCACCTCCGGTAACGATAACCTGCCTATTACGACCAGCCCAAATGCAGCCAATGATTTCCCCCCTCTGCAATTCACCTTGCAATGGCGACGACCTCTATACTACGACCACGGTTGTGTGGTGATTGATTGATTATTAGGGTTTAACGTCCTCTTAGACCAGTTGGCCTATATTGGGACAGGTATTGGTAACACGCTGAGTATATGGGGGTGATACTTTGACTCGAACAAGCCCCGCTGTGGCTGTCTTCTTCGACAACACCAGCATTGGGTTTGTCTCGTCATAGTATCGAAATACGATCATGATAATCAGAGACGAGAGATGATGCATGCGTGTCTTCGTGTTTTCCAAGCCCTGAGACTTTCGCTGTGAACTTGGGATCGTTTTCGTGCGCATGTGTGCACACGGGGGTGTTCGGACACCGAAGAGAGTCTGCACAAAATGGACTCCGAGAAATAAATCTCTCGCCGAACGTGGGAATGGAACCCACGCTGATAGCGACCAACTGGCTACAAAGCTAGCGCGCTACCAACTGAGCTACGTCCCCGCCCCCGGTTGTGTTGTCCCTTGGGTGGTCCCTTGGGTGGTCCCTAGGGTGGTCCCTTGGGTGGTCGTTGTGGACATGTTCCACTGTACATTCCTTCTCGTGTAAGTGAACAATTACGCCACCTCAGATCTTCCTGGGATTGTACATAGGACAAGAGTATCCCATCCACCTGGACACATACCAATAATGCATACCCTGACTGCTCTCTGTGCCGCAACACGGTGGCCTAGTGGTAAGGCGTCCGCCCCGTGAGCGGGAGGTCGTGCGTTCGAACCCCGGCCGGGTCATACATAATACTTTAAAATTGGCAATCTAGTGGCTGCTCCGCCTGGCGTCTGGCATTATGGGGTTAGTGCTAGGACTGGTTGGTCCGGTGTCAGAATAATGTGACTGGGTGAGACATGAAGCCTGTGCTGCGACTTCTGTCTTGTGTGTGGCGCACGTTAAATGTCAAAGCAGCACCGCCCTGATATCACCCTTCGTGGTGGACTGGGCGTTAAGCAAACAAACTGCTATCTGTGCAGAGTAGAATAGTTTGTGTGCTGAATTGATCTAGCAGATTGATATAGAACAAGAAAACAACAAATATGTACTCACCAGAAAACAGCAGCATGAATACATAAACACGAACTAGTTTCGACTTTTTGTCTTCGTCATCATAACAAAAAACAATAAGCCTTTCGAAAAGTCGAAATTAGATCGAAACTAGATCGTGTTAATGTATTCATGTTGCTGTTTTCTGGTGAGTACAATTTTATTGTTATCTTGTTCTATTTCCTCTCACCAATTCAGATTGATATAGTTATCATTTATGAAAATAATCATGACAGCAAGAAATTCTGATTCTGCAGTCAGATGTTGCTTTTAGTAGATGTCCATGTGGAAGGATGCTCTTATGTCATGTAAAAGCCTAGGCGGATTTGTACTGGTTTACAAAATCGCTTACACGAGAGGGTTGAGGGTTTGAGACTTTTCCGATCTCCCACGTCAACTTATGTACAGAACCTTATCTCCTTCGTGAGTACACACATGCACAAGACGAAATACTCATGGTTAAGATCATGTAATCCATTTCAGAGTTGGGTTGGTTGGATAGAAACACGAAAACACCCTGCACGCATCCCCCGAAAACGGAGTATGGCTGCCTAAATAACAGGGAAAACGGAAGAGTTACGTGAACGCAGAAGAAGCAGAAAGAAGCTTACATGACAAAGATGAGACTAAATCGGCTGGTTATACTGGCTTCTGAGGGAAAACTTTCTTGTGACAAAGGACCTCAACGCATCAGTTACTGTAATAAATCTACCGAGAACAACACTTTCCTCCTGAACAACACTATCCTCCTAAGACACAAACGAGTTTCAGGGGAGTCGTAAAAGGGTTTTACCGGAGAGCACTGAGAAATTCCAAGGATTAAAAAAAGTTTTTATTTTTAGAATTGTTGTTGTTAATAGTTATCAAGTTGCGCAAAGCCCCAGAAATAGCGTGTCTGCTGCTAAAATGTATGCCCAAATTATGTTTCAGATACAGATGTTACTGAGACCATGCGACAGAATCACACCAGAACTTTCTATACGGAAGTAGGGCTTCGTGACGAAAACCACACGCAAGAGAAGTCAACCTCTTGTTATTCGCGAAGCAGCCTTGACCGAGCACATTAAAACGAATGACAGGATTGTACCAGAACTTTCTGGACATAAGTATTTACATAAACACCGGTGATTGAACGCATCCTTTATGAATGGGAGATAGTTTGCTATTGTGTCGTGGAAAACAAGGAGGATTTCCATACAGGCGATAGTTATCAGTTCGTT
>NC_090245.1:26630582-26653082 GCF_037325665.1 Littorina saxatilis | reverse complement strand
GAGAGAGAGAGAGAGAGAGAGAGAGAGAGAGATCAAATCAAATCAAATAAAATTTTATTTTACGAGGGTTGTGGCATGAGCAGTATAAACGAGCTTCTTTTCAACCAGCCCCAAAGAGAGAGAGAGAGAGAAAGAGAGAGAGAGAGAGAGAGAGAGAGAGAGAGAGAGAGAGAGAAAAAGAAAGAGAGAAAGAGAGAGAGACTCAGACTCAGACTCAGAACTTTATTACAAAAGGATAAAGGTTTTAGGCAAAGCCTATTCTTCCAACCTGTCCTTTAACAACACATAAAGACAGACGCACATTAAAAATATAAATTCAATCATATAAAATACAGAAATACATTGTATGGAATGCAACACAATGTGCATTTAAGGAATTACATAAGGAGAACTCAAAAATTACAAAATTACATTGACATAGTTATACCTTTCATTTGGGAATAAAGTTGCTCCGACCAGCTACACATCCGTTAACACCAGTACAAAATGTTTAACAAAATAACAATCGAACAAGACATTTCATTCACGAATGATGTGTGAACGTGACTGTCTCTTAAACATTTTCACTGAAGTTGCATTTCTTATCTGTTGGGGGAAGGAGTTCCAGAGAAACGCTACCGAGAAGGCTAAGCTCGATTTGTAGAGGTCTATGCAAGGTATAGGAGGGAGGATTTTTTGGGACCCATATCTTTTTGTGGCATGTTTGAAATGTGATTGCAAATATTTAGGACAGTCGTCATTTAGAATTTTATAAATGAACACAGCCTTGTTTAACGTCAACTGATCTTTCAAGGGGAGGAAATTCAAGAGCTTTAGTTTATCATCCGTGGACCTATTCAAATCATGCAGAATAAGTTTTGCAGCTCGGCGATGCAGGGAATTGAGTCTTTTTAAATGATCATCACTGCAGTTATCCCAAAGTGTCGATGCGAAGTTTATATGAGGCATTATGTGGGGGTAATAGAACATTTTAAGTGCTGCAGAATCTGCGTAATGCCTTAATTTTGATAACAGGTACACATTTTTTGATACTATTTTGCAAATATTACTCAAATGAGTTTGCCATTTCAACTCTTGATCAATGGTAACACCCAATAATCTATGTTCCCTAACTTGCTGCACTTGAGTTGAACCAACTGACAGTTGTAATTGTAAAGGACTTAATTGGTGTTTTTGTCTCGTGGTTATCACCATACTCTTTGTTTTAATCGGATGAATGATCATTGCATTAGAAACGCACCACTCAGTGATTTCAAGATTTGTTTGAAGAGAAGAGTTGACGGATTCCAAAGATTTTTGACTGGTGTGAACAGAAGAGTCATCCGCGAAGAACTCACATCTAACTTTTTCATCGGACACATGAAGGGGTAAATCATTTATATAAATACAGGACAAGATAGGTCCTAATACAAACCCTTGAGGGACACCACTCCTGACAAACTCGTTTGACGAAGTTTTAAAGTTAATGAATACATACTGTTTCCGTTTTGAAAGATACGATTAAAAAAAGGCACAGGCGGAGTCGTCTTTTAAATAGCACTTTAATTTCTTTAGTAGAAGTGAGTGATCTACTAGGTCAAAGGCTTTCTTAAAGTCCAAAAGCAACGCTCCCGTTATTTCTGCTTTGTTTATTGCTGACAGCCAAGTCTCGCATAAAGAGCTTAAGGCGGTGTGGCAGGAATGCTTAGAGCGGAATCCAGACTGAAAAGGATGAAACAGATTCATTTGTTCCATATATGCCAGTAGGTGTTTTTGTATGTGCTTTTCTAAGGGTTTAGATAGAACAGGTAAGAGGGAAATAAGTCTAAAGTTGTTTGGGTCTGTAAGATCCTTATTTTTTGGAAGTGGTAATACCTTTGCACACTTTAAAATAGAGGGGAACACGTCTTGTTGTATGCTTAGGTTATAAACATAAGTTAGGGAATCGACAATGTAAGGTAAAGCAAGTTTTAGCAACTTGATTGGAATCTTGTCTGGACCCATTGACTTCTTATTCGCCATTTGTTCTACCAGTTTTCCTACCTCGTGCACTGAGATTGGAGGAATAGAAAACGTGTCAGTTTGAGTCAACTTTTGTCCACAGAATGTTTTTAATTTTTCAAAACAATCATCCGTATCAAGGGAATCATTCTGATTGAGACAAGATTTTAGGTTGTCTGCTAGCGAAATGAAGTGTTTGTTAAAATCATTTGGAGATATTTGTGAATGAGAATTGGTTGATCCCTTCCTAGATTTATCAAGAATTTCATTCACTGCTCGCCAGATTGTAGCTGTATCCTTTTTTTCAGAAATCAGTTTATTAAAATATTCTGCCTTTGCTTTTCTCACTGTGTCCAAAACTTTATTTTTTTGCAGTTTATACTCTGTTTTCATGTTGCGCTCTTTAAAATAATCACGCATCGCCATAGCCTCGATAATGTCTGAGGTTAATTAACCAAGGGGGGAGCTGGGGATGTTTCACTCTATGCTGACGTAGTGGTGCGTGTTTATCAATTATTGAACACAAAATATGGTGAAAAATATTGCAAGCGCCCTCTGCGTCACTGCAATTGAATGGGGCTTGGTTACGGTCAAAGAAAAAGGCAGATTCATCAAAATACTTGAAACTTCTGTATTCGATTGTTGTGTGGCCTTTATGACGTGATTTTGGCGATCTAAGAGAAATCGAGCAAAAAACAGAATGATGGTCACTAAAACTGGAATGCACTACTTGCGCATTTGCAACGATATTCTTACTATCAGTGTAAATATGATCAATCAGGGTTGATGAAGTATTTGTTTCTCTTGTAGGGGTTTTAACCAGCTGATGAAGACCAAACAGAGCAGTGGTTGAGCACCACGTGGTTTTTTTTTTTTTAGCACCACGTTGTAAATAGAGAAAGAGAGAGAGAGAGAGAGAGAGAGAGAGAGAGAGAGAGAGAGAGAGAGAGAGAGAGAGAGAGAGAGAGAGAGATTGCAGTTGCATACAAATCTTTAACGCAGTTTTTCTCGAAAGTTCATCTCGGAGTTGATTGGCTGTTTAGATGTAACGTAGGCAGTAATATCGCAGTAAGCATAATTATATTTTGCAGAGCTTGCGTACACTGTTGCAATAATATCTCTGTGAATTTTGTGTCGTAACTGATCGCTTTTCCCTATTTGGCTTTGTTTCTCTTTTGACTTTTGTTCTTACTGAAATGGTATACATTCATATGCAATTTCTTCTTTTCTCGGGGGATGTAATTTTGTGCTATTCTTTTTTTCTGCCGACGTTTTGCTTTTTATTTTTTCAAGTTGCAAACTTTGAGACTTTTATTGTTGTTGACGTTTTGTTACTTAAATACAACTTCTTTCGATTTTCTACCATATTTCAATTTGTCAGGTTTATTTTATGTATTTTTTTTTAGTTTTCTTTCTTCTTCTTTTTCTTCTTCTCAGAAATAATATGTTCTTCTGTATTTTTTTTATTGTAACGGAAAGATTTATATTACACATAATTATTTTATTTTATGCAGATAAGAACTTGTATTATACACATTTCTAAAGCTGAGCAACAAGCTGTCCTTAAATTGAGCTGAAAGTCGACGTCGCGAAGATTATGCGAAGTCTTTTTATCAAAAATTTAGTACCAAAGCCTCGTGCAGTCAGCTTCGCGAAGTCGGCTTCGCCCAATTAGTTTGATGATTTAACAGACGAAAGAAAAGCCGTGGTCCAGCCCGTGATCGGAAACATAACCTATTTACAAGACTAATTCACCAAATTATAAAATGCATATACAGTATACAAGATTTAATAACATCGCCGAACAAAGGACGGACGCCGGACGGAGGACGTTCACCAACCAGAAACAATTGTCTCCTCCGTCAGAGATTGAGACTGTTTAAAAAAAAAAAAAATCAAAACTGTTTTTAGCATTGCGGCTGGCATTTCATTTGTTTTAACTCTTTTACCAATATTATGCAACTGTTGCCAAGAAGACGTGATAAAAGCTTGCGTATCTGTTTTCAGAACTGTTTTTCGCATCAAAATGCAATTTCTGCCATTTACACAGTCTATACCAGCTGTTGTCAGCATTGTGATAAAACTGCTTCTGCTTAGACATAATACACTTCTATGTTTTTAGGCATAATATGCTTTTCCAAATAATGCGGTGATTTGTTTTGTTCCCATCTTACTTACATCTTGTATTTCAGTCAGTCAGCGGCGTGTCCATGGAGCAGATGTTATGGCTAGGTGTTTGCAGTAAAGCAGCAAAGATATTACTATGAAAGCAAAGCTGTCGCCAAGAGCGAAAAGATTATTTCCTAAAATCATTGCCGGCAGGGGACTGTGTGTGTGTGTGTGTGTGTGTGTGTGTGTGTGTGTGTGTGAGAGAGAGAGTTTGAGGGGAAGAGAGAGAGAGAGAGAGAGAGAGAGAGAGAGAGAGAGAGAGAGAGAGAGAGAGAGAGAGAAAGAGAGAGAGAGAGAGAGAGAGAGAGAGAGAGAGAGAGAGAGAGAGAGAGAGAGAGAGAGAGGGACTGGTTGGTCCGGTGTCAGAATAATGTGACTGGGTGAGATATGTAGCCTGTGCTGCGACTTACTGACTTGTGTGTGGCGCACGTTATAATTATGTAAAAGCAGCACCGCCCTGATATGGCCCTTGTATCCGCCCTTCGTGGTCGGCTGGGCGTTAAGCAAACAAACAAACAAAGAGAGAGAGGTGAGGAGCCACAGACACATATGTATAATATGCACATGGCAAGTTGAAAATTAAAAAAACACACTATGTGACAGGAATGATATTGGCTTTAGCTGTTTCGGCCGTGACAATGCAATCATCGCATCATGAATCATTCTTCGCTGGAGACACCCCGATGACGCCTGAGCGAAATTATTGCATTTCACTGTCACGAAAAGTAAACAAGTCGGTGCAGTTTTTGCCATCAAATTTCGCAATTGGATTTCCCGACCTTTGAGATAAAAAAAAAATACACGTAATTTCCGGAACGGTGCCTCTTCCGTGCCCTGAGACGCGGCAATGGAATTATTTCTGGTCTGTCTTCTTTGCAGTCCCAATTCACTCTTAAATGTCCAAATACACTGAGGTTAGAAAAGCTCTTGCATCTGAGGAAGCGTTGCATGAAAGGATGTGTTTGGTAATTTTGTGATGAATCAAACGATAACGTTACTGGTGTTTGGAAACGGTCTTTATTGTTGATCCTGAAATTAGTGGTGACAGTGAGCTGCTTGTTATGTAAACATTGTGTACTTTAATGCACACTGTCATGTAATGATGTCTCCATGACCTTTGTGTCTGTTTCAGGTTAAGAAAAGCAGAACACCGTTCTATAGCCATTAAGTCGTTGAACAACAAAGCATACATGCAGTCCTTGCTCCCAAAATTCCACTAAGACACTTTTTAAAGATTTTAGGCGAAGAAGTACGTTAATAGAACGCAGATAATGATTGTACTATTAGCACTGTGCAAAAGACAACGTGGCATTTCAACATTTTAACGTGCAAACAATGCCCTTAAGACCGACAGTTGAGACTTCATCGTTTAAAGATGGGGTACATTTTAAAACCGACTTTTAATGACTGATAATGCCTTTTTGTGCTGTGAGTGTTAGCCATGCTAATAGACAGATATTTGGCCACTTTGGGTTTACATGCCCGGGAAGCCAACGGTTAATTGACCAAAAGCTGACAGTAAAGTACTTTTAAGTTCGGTGTTGAAAATAGGTAGTATAGTACATTGTTTCTTCCTTTGTACAGAAATAAACTTTGCTCTTGGAGAAAGGCACTTCTTGTAACGCTTTTGTAAAACCTGTCACATATTTCTTTCAGCTCCACATAAGTGTTACCACACCATCGAAAAGGAGAAGACCATTTCGCAGTTGTGTAAGTCCGTATAGTTCTCCCTTCCCCATTGTAAAACGCCGAAGGGCAGAGAAGTTTTCCATAAGCAATCTAAAGTTTACCAAAGTTTCTTTTCTCATGTAAACATCTTTTTTGACAAGGTTCCCCAGTTTTGTAATCCACAAATTCAGTACTTGACGACGGGCACAGTGGCGTGGTGGTAAGACGTCGGCCTCCTGATCGGGAGGTCGTGAGTTCGAATCCCGGTCGCTGCCGGCTGGTGGGTTAAGAGTGGAGATTTTTCCGATCTGCCAGGTCAACTTATGTGCAGACCTGCTAGTGACTGAACCCCCTTCGTGTGTCCACGCAAGCACAAGACCAAGTGCGCACGGAAAAGATCCTGTAATCCATGTCGAAATTCGGTGGGTTATGGAAACACAAACATTGTCAGCATGCCGACTCAACGAAAGCGGAGTGAGC
The DNA here is from genome assembly GCF_037325665.1 of Littorina saxatilis. Taxonomy (NCBI): domain Eukaryota; kingdom Metazoa; phylum Mollusca; class Gastropoda; order Littorinimorpha; family Littorinidae; genus Littorina; species Littorina saxatilis. The sequence continues at coordinate 26,646,785 of NC_090245.1, read as the reverse complement.
TGACTATGCTCTCAGAGTATAGTGTGGGGAACCCAAATGGGCAAACAAGCTCACACGTAACCAGAAAAATTCTGGAACGCTGAAGAAGAAGAAGTACTTGACACTGAGCTAGACGGTCCTACTAGGGATCACCCTCGACTGACAAAACATCCCATTTTATCTTTCTAGCCGCAAGACAAATGAGTTACGGAAAATTTTGCCTCAAGAGAACAGAGTTGTCAAGTCCCAGGGAATTTCCATTGATGCGGCAAAACTTGATCGATTACGCCCATGTCCCCAAACCGAAGTTTATATAGACGAATGAGAAGACTTTTTATGTAGTATACTCACTTTGTTATGATCCATAATAGGGACAGAAGATAGACTGAAAGAGGCAAGTCAAAGAAAGAAAGAAAGAAAGAAAGAAAGAAAGAAAAAAAAAGAAAAAAAAGAAGAAGATTGCTACGAAGTAGTATACAAAACAGATCTATACAAATTAGAAACATGTTAAACGAAAGAATGATATTATTACTATTTATAACCCATTCTGTTTATGTTTAAACTGTTCAGCATCGCTCACAGTATCAGAGAGAGAGAGAGTGGCAGGGTTTATGTTTAAACTGTCCAGCAACGCTCCCAGTATCAGAGAGAGAGGGAGAGAGTGGCAGGGAGGGTGAGAGAGAGAGGGGGGAGGGGGGGAGAGAGGGAGGGGACGATTAGAGATCGAGAGAGAGGGAGGGGGGGAGGGGAGAGGGGAGAGAGAGAGAGGATGGGGAGAGGGAGGATAGAGAGAGAGAGAAAGTGTGCAAATGCCTGTTCACGGAGAGAATTATAGCTAAATTATAATTGATTGAAAATATTGTACATTTTCGAAGATTGTTCATGTTAAACGAAAGAATGATATTATTGCTATTTATAACCCAATCTGTTTGTGTTTAAACTGTTCAGCATCGCTCACAGTATCATACTCATAGCGAGTCATAAAAAGAAAAAACAAAACAAGTCGCGTAAGGCGAAAATACAACATTTAGTCAAGTAGCTGTCGAACTCACAGAATGAAACTGAACGCAATGCCATTTTTCAGCAAGACCGTATACTCGTAGCATCGTCAGTCCACCGCTCATGGCAAAGGCAGTGAAATTGACAAGAAGAGCGGGGTAGTAGTTGCGCTAAGAAGGATAGCACGCTTTTCTGTACCTCTCTTTGTTTTAACTTTCTGAGCGTGTTTTTAATCCAAACATATCATATCTATATGTTTTTGGAATCAGGAACCGACAAGGAATAAGATGAAAGTGTTTAATTTAATTTTGATAATAATTTTTATATATTTAATTTTCAGAGCTTGTTTTTAATCCGAATATAACATATTTATATGTTTTTGGAATCAGCAAATGATGGAGAATAAGATAAACGTAAATTTGGATCGTTTTATAAATTTTTATTTTTTTTTACAATTTTCAGATTTTTAATGACCAAAGTCATTAATTAATTTTTAAGCCATCAAGCTGAAATGCAATACCGAAGTCTGGGCTTCGTCGAAGACTACTTGACCAAAATTTCAACCAATTTGGTTGAAAAATGAGAGCGTGACAGTGCCGCCTCAACTTTCACGAAAAGCCGGATATGACGTCATCAAAGACATTAATCAAAAAAATGAAGAAAACGTTCGGGGATATCATACCCAGGAACTCTCATGTCAAATGTCAAAAGATCGGTCCAGTAGTTTGGTCTGAATCGCTCTACACGCACGCACACACGCACGCACGCACACACATACACCACGACCCTCGTTTGGATTCCCCCTCGATGTTAAAATATTTAGTCAAAACTTGACTAAATATAAACAAGTCGCGTAAGGCGAAAATACAACATTTAGTCAAGTAGCTGTCGAACTCACAGAATGAAACTGAACGCAATGCAACGCAGCAAGACCGTATACTCGTAGCATCGTCAGTCCACCGCTCATGGCAAAGGCAGTGAAATTGACAAGAAGAGCGGGGTAGTAGTTGCGCTGAGAACGATAGCACGCTTTTCTGTACCTCTCTTCGTTTTAACTTTCTGAGCGTGTTTTCAATCCAAACATATCATATCTATATGTTTTTGGAATCAGGAACCGACAAGGAATAAGATGAAATAGTTTTTAAAACGATTTCGGAAATTTAATTTTGATCATAATTTTTGTATTTTTAATTTTCAGAGCTTGTTTTTAATCCAAATATAACATGTTTATATGTTTTTGGAATCAGAAAATGATGGAGAATAAGATGAACGTAAATTTGGATCGTTTAAAAAAAAAAAAGTTTTTTTTTACAATTTTCAGATTTTTAATGACCAAAGTCATTAATTAATTTTTAAGCCATCAAGCTGAAATGCAATACCGAACCCCGGCCTTCGTCGAAGATTACTTGACCAAAATTTCAACCAATTTGGTTGAAAAATGAGAGCGTGACAGTGCCGCCTCAACTTTCACGAAAAGGCGGATATGACGTCATCAAAGACATTTATCAAAAAAATGAAAAAAACGTCTGAGGATATCATACCCAGGAACTCTCATGTCAAATTTCATAAAGATCGGTCCAGTAGTTTAGTCTGAATCGCTCTACACACACACACAGACAGACAGACACACACACACACACACACACACACATACACCACGACCCTCGTCTCGATTCCCCCCTCTATGTTAAATCATTTAGTCAAAACTTGACTAAATGTAAAAAGAAAGAAAAAACAACACAAAAAAACAAAACAAATTAGAAACATAAGATCTACTGAACTTTTGATCCCCTCATTTATTTTCAGGTACAGTGGTAAGACTGCCGCAGTTTTGTTGTATTCTTGGACATGGCTGAAGTATCAGCCTAATGCCGCACCGTTCATTTTCATTTCTCCATGACCAGAGTACAATATACATCAGAGGCCATTATCGCCCCTTTCGGATCGTACTATATCAGATCACGACTTAAGCTCCTGTTCTTCTTCTTCTTCTTCTACCATTAGACGCCCTGGGTCAACATTCTAACTATTAATGGCGCTTTGAGTAGGCATGCTGGATATTTTCGTGTTTTCATAACCCACCGAACTTCGACATGGATTACAGGATCTTTTCCGTGCGCACTTGGTCTTGTGCTTGGGTGTACACACGAAGGGGGTTAAGTCACTAGCAGGTCTGAACATAAGTTGACCTTGGAGATCGGAAAAATCTCCACTCTTAACCCACCAGGCGGCAGCGACCGGGATTCGAACTCACGACCTCCCGATTAGGAGGCCGACGTCTTACCACCACGCCACTGCGCCGGTTCTCTGTGGATTCTGGATAATTTATTTAGAACAGAATTCCAGTGTACTAAACTTAGCAAAACAGTTATTGCGACAACTTTTGCACGCCAATTAAAGCATTAATTCCCGTGTCATTTCATTCAAACTTTATATGCCATTTAAGCCCGTCCACTTGAGTATCTGGCACACCTTTCCAATTTCTTTAGCGGGGATCACGTGACCACCGCTCGAAAAAGGGTACCCCCAAAATCGACGTGACAAAATCGGAAGGGACCAACTAAAAATCGACGAAAAAACATAATAGGCAAAACAAGGCATTTTTTTGTTTACCTACGAGGGGGAATTTAAATCAATTCTTTATCCAGAACATGTTTTGTTTAGCTAGCTTGCGTACTTTGTGTGTTATGCTATTCCTACTGCTGCAGGTGTTGAGCGCATGAGCGGTCAAAAACGGGAGAGGGGTACCATGACAAAAAACACTGTATTTCAGCAATGACTTGGTGGATTGCTTTTTTACTTTCAGAACATTATGCCAACATACATTACCAGTTTTTGTTGCTGAATTAAAGTTTCTGCTATGAAATCAATACAGACAACAAAAAAACCCAAAAATTTGGCACAGGAAGCATTGAGGCTGTGGATGTTTGCTGGTTGTCCAAGAGGAGAGAAGCTCTCATCCCATGTAGAATCCAGGGCAATGTGGACCACACAACCGAAATGACTCCAACTTTCAGAACTTAATTGTTATCATCTTACGTTGATGTGTGTTAAAAATAAACTCAATCCATTCACATTTGTAGCAGTTGTGAGTACTTTTATGGGTTGCACTCATTTGGGGTCACCCCGTACGTACATGTGCGTGTTTGTGTGTGGGGGGGGGGGGGAGGGGGGAGGAGACATATAGAACTAGGCCATTGTGAGTTCGATCGGCTGTCACAGAACCCTCTATTCACTGAGATTTACTTCTCGCAACAATCACAGGCCTCGTCAATTACCCCGTCTCACACCGTCATGACCGCGGTCGTCTTGCTCTGTGATCAGCGATTCTTCCTCTGATGTTCTCAGCTACAGCCAAAAGCGAAGAAAAAAGAACACGACGGGCAACAAAAAGAAAAAGACGAGACATGTAAGATATAACGAGGCAAAAATCGACACCGTCCCCCCCCCCCCCCCCCCTGGAAGACAGAACAATAATGCCTAGCTCTTGAAATGTAATAAGGAATGAAGATTATACAAAATAAAAAGAAAAACAAAAAGAAAATCCCTATATCACCAACATCCTACAACCGCCAAACATAAATAAATAAATAAGAAAAAGGTAAGTTGAAGACATGAGGAGTAAGAAGGGCGCAGTTTAAATGCGTTTTGATTTAATTTTGACAATGATAGGCCTAACTGCCATGTGCCTGAATTAGTGCAACTAGTGCAATTTGCTGACATCAAACTTGGGCGTACCGTAACAGCCATAGAAGGGGAAAAAGCCTTCGAGTGTGAAACACGATAAGTCAATCAGCAGAAAATCAAATTACCCTCTGCTTGAAATTGTGCAATGGCTAACATCACAGAAAGAAGAAGACGACAGCTACAAAATTAGCTGAAATACAAACGACAGTAAAAGAACATCTCTTATGCATACTGACGTAACAGCGCTGTTCAATCCCGGGTGCCATTAGAATCCATTTCCGTTGCTGCATTCTGGTGACATGAGGCAAACCGATCGGAAGATTAAAGAGCAGTAGGCTTTTTGTGGGGAGGAGGAGGAAACTGAGAAGGGTTTCAAGCTTTCAAGGCTTTACTTTCGTTTCAAGTCCGCAGGGATTTAAAGCCAGCGTAATTACCTGTCTCACATTTATACAGAGAGAGAGAGAGAGAGAGAGAGAGAGAGAGAGAGAGAGAGAGAGAGAGAGAGAGAGAGAGAGAGAGAGAGAGAGAGAGAGAGAGAGAGGGAGAGAGAGAAAGAGAGAGGGAGGGGAGAGAGAGAGAGCGAGAGAGAGAGAGAGAGAGAGAGAGAGAGAGGGAGAGAGAGAGAGGGGGAGAGAGAGAGGGTGGCGTGACAGAGAGAGGGTGGAGAGAGAGAGAGAGAGAGAGAGACAGAGAGACAGAGAGACAGAGAGAGAGCGAGAGCGAGAGAGAGAGAAACTGAGAGACAAAGAGAGACTGAGACAGACAGACAGACAGACAGACAGACAGACAGACAGAGAGAGAGAGAGAGAGAGAGAGAGAGAGAGAGAGAGAGAGAGAGAGAGAGAGAGAGAGAGAGAGAGAGAGAGAGAGAGAGAGAGAGAGAGAGGGGAGAGAGAGAGGGTGGCGTGACACAGAGAGAGAGAGAGAGAGAGAGAGAGAGGGAGAGATAGAGAGCGAGAGAGAGAGAGAGAGAGAGAGAGAGAGAGAGAGAGAGAGAGAGAGAGAGAGAGAGAGAGAGAGAGAGAGAGAGAGAGAGAGATAAAGTCAACGCATATTTGTCATCAGCGGCACAGAGAAAGAAACGACAAGAAGGTTGCTGGAGCCGCAATTTTCCCTGTTTTCTTCTCTGTCTTTGACTGGCTGATGCAGATTTGCGAAAGGATGCCTACAACTACAAGCACACATCTTTCTATTATTTAGGCTGTAATCCCGGCGGACGTACTTATAGGTTAAGATACCCACTCATCCGATGCAGTTTTCGTGGAAATGGTAAACTGAGCAGTGTCGAGAAGAGCAGACACTGGAGGCACGGGGGATTATGTAAAAGAGAGAGAGAGAGAGAGAGAGAGAGAGAGAGAGAGAGAGAGAGAGAGAGAGAGAGAGAGAGAGAGAGAGAGGGGGGCTGGGAGGGAGGGAGGGAGGGAGGGAGAGAGAGAGAGAGAGAGAGAGAGAGAGAGAGAGAGAGAGAGAGAGAGAGAGAGAGAGAGAGAGAGAGAGAGAGAGAGAGAGAGAGAGAGAGAGGATGCATTGAGGATAATTAAGAAGCAGATTAAAGACAGCACAGACCTCGAAAACGAAACTCTCACCCGTATTACCACATTGAATTTTGTGCTGTTTTCAATTTTGTGTGTGTTTTGTTTTGTGCTTGTTTTTGTTATTTCTGTTTTGTTTTATTTTGCTTGTGTAATCAAACTTACTTCGCCGGCATTTTGCAAGCGAGTAGCCACACGATCTTGAGATAAGTTTATTACCTGTTTCATGAGTGTTTGTCTGTCTGTCTGTCTGTCTGTCTGCCTGTCTGTCTGTCTGTCTGTCTGTCTGTCTGTTTGTATACTTCAAAGACCTGTGGGTCGACGTACCAGTAAATGTAACATTTTGTTTTGTCAATAATACACGTTCCAATTACCTACCATTCTTGGTTTTTGATTCTGAATTTTGTAAGACAGTTTCCAAAAGAAGTTGAGTTTTCGTAGACTAAAAAAAGAAAAGTTAACGTTCTTTTGACTTTATCTTGCTCCGCAGCAAGTTCTGCCCCCCCTCCCCCCCCCCTCCCCTGCGCGATCAGACCTGGCCAGAGAGCAAAACTCCAGATGAAAAACTGTGGGGAACTGTGGAAGACCTGCGCCAAACTTGCCAGTTCATAACATCAGCAGACCTAAAGGCCCGGTCACACAGCCCATAAGTCGCGTAAACGCATGAATCACGCACGAAATTCGATCCTTACGCGATACATGCGCGATTTGCGCATTTCAGCCGTTTGTCTGACGTGGAACCTCCGTAGTTGTCCGCCGATGTTCGCCGGATCGGCGCTTTACGTGATTCCAGGTTTTGAGCAGCTCAAAACTCGGCTTCGCGTAAGAGTTTACGCAGTATTGCGCTGTTTTACGTAATTTCTGCGTAGTTTGCGTAGTTCTTACGCGAACAATGCGCGAAATATGCGTGGAATATCCGTGATAGTTCGCGAAAATGTTGCCGCTATCGCGTTCATCGACGACTTTCTACTGACGATTAGCAGACATATGACGCATGTTTCGCGCATTGTTCGCGTAAGAACTACGCAAATTACGCAGAAAGTACGTAAAACAGCGCAATACTGCAGTTCATGCGCGAATCATGCGCAATTCATACGCAGTTCATTAGTGATAGTGCGCAGATTATACGTGGTTTTCCGTGGACCTTTGCGTGCCTATGCGCTGTAGTGCGTGGTTTGTTAGTGATTTTTGCGTGATCTTTCCGTAGTTCTTGCGCAATTCATCGGTGATTTTCTTCGCGTAAATCAGCGAAAATGGTCAAATTCTCGACCGACAAGCACGCACAACCAAATTGTATGCGTGATTCATGCGTTTACGCGACTTTTGGGCTGTGTGACCGGGCCTTAAGACTATGAGTGACACAACCTTCGAACGCGGAAGAAGTCCAAAAACAAATAGACTGCCAACGTTCTAAAATTCAGAATAAAAAAACAAGAAAGGTATGCTGTTGGACCATTTAATTATTGACACACACTAATTAGACACAACTTCTCTGACAAAATGTTCAGCCACTTGCAGGGAAGACACAAGCGAGGCAATGATCATTCTTGATTGTGTCTTCCCAGCAAGCGGATGAACATTTTGTCAAATAAGTTTTGTCTAATTAGTGTTTGTCTGCGCACTGAAAAGACCTCTGGGTCGATATATCTGTGAACGTACCGTTTTGTTTTTATCAATAATTAAACGTTCCAACAACATACCTTTGTTGTTTTGTTTTATGCTGAAGAAGAAGAAGAAGAAGAAGAAGAAGAAGAAGAAGAAGAAGAAGAAGAAGAAGAAGAAGAAGAAGAAGAAGAAGAAGAAGAAGAAGAAGAAGAAGAAGAAGAAGAAAAAAAAGAAGAAAAAGAAGAAGTGTACCAGGGAAGGACTGTGCCTTTAACGAATTCAACGCCTACGACAGGAGACAACACTGGCTTAACAGCCATACAAACTTTTCAATTTTCTTGGAAAGAAACGTATTGCCTTTGAGGAACACTTTGAGAATATGCCCAGAGGGACACAAAGAAATGATTTAAGAAATCTTTTGTGTCGTGGTTCTCTTTTCGTTGGTAAAATATGTTTGGATAAGGTAAAAAGATGATAATTTTTGCTGCGACCATAATGGTTCTTGACAATTTAAACAGCTCTGTATTGTGTGGTTTGGAATGCGTTGTACGCTTTTATGATAGTTTAAAAAATTGTTTTACTGTCATCATACAAGACGGAAATGCTCCCTTTCGCAGAGCCAATATTCCCTTTAATGAAAAGTGACAAAAATAGAGAATGCTACATGGCTTGCTCTGTCGTACCAGATTTACACAAGTTGTTTTGTTAAATATTGAACTGCGAGCGAAAGCAAGCTGTTCACTATTTGAAAAAGCAACGAGTGTAAATCTGGTACGACACGGCAAGCCATGTAGTATTCTGTTTATCCTATACACTGTACTTACGTGTATTTTACTCAAAACGTCCTGCAGTCGAGGCAGTCAAATTGAAGACGCTTGTTTTGGAACCTAGATCTCTTCAAAAGCCTCGTGCAATCAATTACGTCAAAGCAAAGAAACGTCACTCTGGAAAGTGTAGCGTGACGTGTTAGTTCTAAAAATTCTTCGAGGGGAATTAGCGAGCGCAAATTTGTTTCAATAATGACGTTTGTCTCGGTGACTTTGGCATCGTAAGCAGTGGAAAAAACAGGTCCCTGCCAGACTTGCTTGACATGACCTCATTTACATGATATACACACGTGTGGTTTGAACGATATTGTTATCTAATGAGTGGTCTCTCTCACGTATGTAGGATAAAGAGTATGATTTAGACTTTGGATATTCGATAGACTTGTCCATCTTTAGTCTTGGCAACTATTTTCATACAAGGTTTTTTAAATATCAAAATCTAGCTTCCCTGCCCTTCGAGGAGCTTTCCTTTACGCGAGTTAGGTCTTGTTTAGTATGGTGCAGCTGTTTTACCAAGGCCCAGAGGATGACAAACATGTACTCAGTCTGGTTTTGTTGTCTATATATATGCATGCAGTTTTATGTAGGAATATTATTATGCTTCCCGATTTTGTGTGCTACTGTTGACACCGAAGATCGTTGCTTTGTTCTTCTGAGTCTGTTGCCTCTGCAATGTAGTATTATGAAGGAAAATACGCTTTCGGACGGTATCTGTTCTTGTTGACGCAGAACATCGTAGCCATCTTCTTGTTTTCCTCTCAATTTTGCGATTCTCTTGTTTCAATCGAAGGCGTTCAGACACGCTCGGCAGACTTCCAGACGAACGAGGGTTGTTCCCGAGAAAATGATGTTATCTGGAAACGTGGCCGTGATGGCGCCAATCTCTGATTCACTGATTGCTTTCGATTAGGCTGCTTCTCTGCAGCACGTAAACCGTCCCTCCTCCATATGAAATAATTGAATACAAATAAATTCCTGTGCTGTCATCTAGGTAGCGGCTAGGAAGCATAGAATGGGCGGGTGGTTTGTGTTTGTAGGGGTGAGGGGTGGGAGTTGTTTCTACATAAGCGTGCGAGGTGGGTGGGGTGATGGTTGAAGAGGGTTTGAATCAAAGGCAAAAACAAACATCCCAGCACAGCAAATCAGAAATCATTGTGATTTCCGAGCTTCGCTTGTCAAAGTTCTTGCTTGGATTAATTCGTCCTCATCAAGAATTCAGCGCGGTGTCACTTGCTTCAAGTGTGGTTATTTTGGTGGTTTGTTGAGAAATGTGTCTGTACTCTACGAGTCACTATAGAATAAAATACATCATATGAATATAATAGAGATTTAGTGTAAATGACGCCGGGTAGTTTATACTTCAGAGGGAATCGATATGCAGAAAATCAGGGATGGCCAAACCGTCCGCCCGGTCGCCAGGGGCGAGTAAAAATTGCGCCGGGCGAGTAGAAACCGCCTGGCAACTCGCCCGGCTGGCTAGTGAAATTTCTGGTCAAATGCAATACTTTCAAAGGGTTATAAACACTGCAGAAGCAGCAACTGTGGTATGTACCAGGCCGGCGAAATTGCTGGCGGGCTAGTGACTTCCTTTAAGTTACTCGCCCGTAATAAAAGTTCCTTTTAAATTGCATTTTAAAGACGTTGCTTGGGCTTTGAGGCCTTCCTTAATTCAGCCCGAAGTTGACTTCGGGAAGTCTTTTAACCAACATTTCAGTGCCAAAGTTTTGTGCAGCGAGCTTCGCAAAGTAAAGTTCGAGAAGTCTTTTAACCAACATTTCAGTGCCAAAGTTTTGTGCAGCGAGCTTCGCAAAGTAAAGTTCGAGAAGTCTTTTAACCAACATTTCAGTGCCAAAGTTTTGTGCAGCGAGCTTCGCAAAGTAAAGTTCGAGAAGTCTTTTAACCAACATTTCAGTGCCAAAGTTTTGTGCAGCGAGCTTCGCCAAGTAAAGTTCGAGAAGTCTTTCAACCAACATTTCAGTGCCAAAGTTTTGTGCAGCGAGCTTCGCCAAGTAAAGTTCGAGAAGTCTTTCAACCAACATTTCAGTGCCAAAGTTTTGTGCAGCGAGCTTCGCCAAGTAAAGTTCGAGAAGTCTTTCAACCAACATTTCAGTGCCAAAGTTTTGTGCAGCGAGCTTCGCCAAGTAAAGTTCGAGAAGTCTTTCAACCAACATTTCAGTGCCAAAGTTTTGTGCAGCGAGCTTCGCCAAGTAAAGTTCGAGAAGTCTTTCAACCAACATTTCAGTGCCAAAGTTTTGTGCAGCGAGCTTCTTAAAGTAAAGTTCGAGAAGTCTTTCAACCAACATTTCAGTGCCAAAGTTTTGTGCAGCGAGCTTCGCCAAGTAAAGTTCGAGAAGTCTTTCAACCAACATTTCAGTGCCAAAGTTTTGTGCAGCGAGCTTCGCCAAGTAAAGTTCGAGAAGTCTTTCAACCAACATTTCAGTGCCAAAGTTTTGTGCAGCGAGCTTCGCCAAGTAAAGTTCGAGAAGTCTTTCAACCAACATTTCAGTGCCAAAGTTTTGTGCAGCGAGCTTCGCCAAGTAAAGTTCGAGAAGTCTTTCAACCAACATTTCAGTGCCAAAGTTTTGTGCAGCGAGCTTCGCCAAGTAAAGTTCGAGAAGTCTTTCAACCAACATTTCAGTGCCAAAGTTTTGTGCAGCGAGCTTCGCCAAGTAAAGTTCGAGAAGTCTTTTAACCAACATTTCAGTGCCAAAGTTTTGTGCAGCGAGCTTCGCCAAGTAAAGTTCGAGAAGTCTTTTAACCAACATTTCAGTGCCAAAGTTTTGTGCAGCGAGCTTCGCCAAGTAAAGTTCGAGAAGTCTGTTACCCAACATTTCAGTGCCAAAGTTTTGTGCAGCGAGCTTCGCAAAGTAAAGTTCGAGAAGTCTTTCAACCAACATTTCAGTGCCAAAGTTTTGTGCAGCGAGCTTCGCAAAGTAAAGTTCGAGAAGTCTTTTAACCAACATTTCAGTGCCAAAGTTTTGTGCAGCGAGCTTCGCAAAGTAAAGTTCGAGAAGTCTTTTAACCAACATTTCAGTGCCAAAGTTTTGTGCAGCGAGCTTCGCAAAGTAAAGTTCGAGAAGTCTTTTAACCAACATTTCAGTGCCAAAGTTTTGTGCAGCGAGCTTCGCAAAGTAAAGTTCGAGAAGTCTTTCAACCAACATTTCAGTGCCAGAGTTTTGTGCAGCGAGCTTCGCAAAGTAAAGTTCGAGAAGTCTTTTAACCAACATTTCAGTGCCAGAGTTTTGTGCAGCGAGCTTCGCAAAGTAAAGTTCGAGAAGTCTTTTAACCAACATTTCAGTGCCAGAGTTTTGTGCAGCGAGCTTCGCAAAGTAAAGTTCGAGAAGTCGACTTCGCCGTGGTAATTGCAAACCTTAAATTGAAAAACAAACTTCCAAACACCTTCTCTGTTTCTGTCACTGAATATATGTGTCAGCCTATCTCTGTCTTTGTCTCTATCTGTCGGTATGTCTGTCTGTCTGTCTGTCTCTCCGTTTATACTTCCCTTTGTTTATCAGATCTCTCTCCGAGTGTCTGTCTCTGTCTCTGTTTCTGTCAGTCTCTCTCTATTTCCCTCTCGCTGTTATACGAGTAAACTTTGTCCAAGCTCCTACCACCAAATTAGCTTAAAAGAAACAAATCAATGGGACAATCAGGCAAGGTCTTTCTTCGACCCTTCTATGAGTTCCTTTTGCTCCTTTTCATCCATCCTGCCAACTGGGAGCTCCATTCTGGTCATTAAACACCGACATGCACACGCAGAGAGCAACATACAGTCACACGCGCCAACGTAGATAAGCACGCATTCACGCACACACACACACACACACACACACACACACACAGACACACACACAGACACACAGACACACACACACACACACACACACACACACGGATATACACATACGCATGCACGCGCATGCACTCACACAGTCACAGACACACAGTCACACGCGCGTACACACACACACACACAGACACACATACGCACGCACGTGCGTGCACACACAGAGGTACAGACAAACAGTCACACGCGCTGGCGTAGATAAGCACACACACACACACACACAAACACACACACACACACACACACACACACACACACACATACACACACACACACACACACACTATAAACGGCCCCTTCACCCCCACCCCACAGACACCCACCAACCCACATCCCTTCTGTTCCCTTTTGCCACAGCCAGCCCCAATCGCTCTTTTTTTTTTAACACTTAGCCAAAAGAACAATTCAGTGTAATCGCCGAATCACAGCACATTTGCACATAGTTGCACAAACACCGGACAGTCGAGATAGCAATGCATCACAGATTCTTTTTGGTGGTACAGCGGCAGGATTTATTTGTCAGGCAAGTTTGCCGAAATGATCATAACAGTGTCAGCAATTTTTGCGAAGTTTGCGTCAGTTTTTCGCGTGACCTTCTTCCGACCGGAAAAAAGACCGGTGTAACACGAGAAAATTACTCCCACGAGATTTTTACTCCGGAGTAAACATTTCGTACGAAAAAGTTACTCCCTTTACGAAAAAAGCACTCCCCCATTACACGAGAAAATTACTCCCCAAGACAGGTGAGTTCCGAGTAAACATTTCGTACAAAAATGTTACTCCCCTGACGAATAAATAACGAATAAATTACTTTAACCCAACACAAGCAATTTAACTTCCCATGCCAGGTGTACGAAATTTTTACTCCCTTGTCCCCTGTTAGTCTTGGTGGTGAAAGGGGTGGAAAGAGGGTAGCGCGTCATTCGTTTGCGCGAGATCACTTATTGGCATTATCCCTTCGCCCGCATCCCATTTTTGCGTACGAGATTTTTACTGGAAGTAAAAAAAATGGGGAGTAAAAATTTCGTGGAGGGAGTAATTTTTTCGTGCCTTGGGGAGTTCTTTTCTCGTACGAAAAGTGTACTCGGAGTAAGAATTTCGTACGAAATATTTACTCCGGAGTAAATTTTTCGTGGAGTAAAAATGTCGTGTTACACCGGCAATAAACGTACTCCGGTTGTTATTGTTTATCGTCTCTTCAGCAGTTAATGCTATTCGAGACCGGACGAACTCCGGAAATAACTCCGGGTTTGTATAGTGAGGCAATCTTTGTACAGGAGCTCCTTGCCCACGTGTTTCAGACACACGTACCCCTCGCTAGTGACTGGCCTATAATGTCACGTTGGAAAGTTTGACTCTGTGAAAGCAAGAGCATTCACTCTTTGACAACCCATACAAACCGGACCGAGTTATTTCCAAACATACCGCAACACGGTTGGCCCAGTGGTAAGGCGTCCGCCCCGTGAGCGGGAGGTCGTGGGTTCGAACCCCGGCCGGGTCATACCTAAGACTTTAAAATTGGCAATCTAGTGGCTGCTCCGCCTGGTGTCTGGCATTATGGGGTTAGTGCTAGGACTGGTTGGTCCGGTGTCAGAATAATGTGACTGGGTGAGACATGAAGCCTGTGCTGCGACTTCTGTCTTGTGTGTGGCGCACGTTAAATGTCAAAGCAGCACCGCCCTGATATGGCCCTTCGTGGTCGGCTGGGCGTTAAGCAAACAAACAAATTTTTTTCTCCAAACATCGTCTATTCTGCCGAAATGACAGCAACGTGTTCGGCGATTTGAAGTAAGTTTTGGTGTTTCGCCGACTGTCGGCATCAATCGCGACATTCCTGCAGCAGTAAAGATGGGTCGATATCGTGTCAAGCAAATTGGGTTCCAGGTCTTATATTTTCCGTTCATTACAACTTGACCGCTCGCCGTGTGCTAACTAGGGACTGCCTGCCAAAGAAGATCACACACACACTAACAGCAGTGGCTGATAAGTTTGTAAAAGATGCGAGGGTTGATCAAAACGTTTTCCACATTGGTGTTTTGATTGTTTTTCCATATATTATACAATATATTTTACATTTATTAAAGTCTTGAGGGGATACTGAAGAGTTAAACTATATTCACATTCATTTAATTAATAAGCATAATTATGGGGCACTTTTAAGAGCAATTGCTCCGACTTTGTGAATCACAGCCAAACTAATCATTCCTTTCTCACCACATCAGACATGAACCCTCGAACTTGCGTCGCTTTGGATCGATGTCACATATAACAGCAGTGACGCAGCGAGCCACAATCTGTGCACAGCGTCGTGTAATACAGGAAATGACCTCTGTTTCAGGTCCCGGTGGGTGGGATATATCCGTAGTTACAGAGAAAGCTATTAACACACGGCGACACAACAAAGCGACATAAGCCCCTAGGTGTTGGAGAAATCCACCGGCTCAGCTGTTGCAGGTTTATGGCTCAACGTGATCGTACTGGTGTGGTGATACTGGGATTTTGAACCCGACTGCGCAAATGCTTACACACACTTCCGGTCATAAATTCAAAGGTTTTGAAAGAAGAACACAGACACACACACACACACACACACACACACACACACACACACACACACACACAAAACAAATGTAAGCTCCGCAGAACGTTTTAAATGACGACGGTGCCGAGTGAGGGCCCGATGTACTTACTCAGTAGAAATGATGAACATGGATTGTGTGGAAAAAAACATATGCGTACATGCAAACCAATAAAAAACACACACAAAAAAACCCAAACAAACAAACAAACAAACAAACAAACAAACAAACAAAGCGACAAACAAAGACAGAAAGAAACAAACAATGATTTCTCGCACGTCATGTACAATCAGCTCAGCGTGCATGGTAGCCTACATTAGCTGTGACAATGCCATGCGAGCATTAATTGGACATTGCATCGCATCTCATGTTCATGTTGGCATGAGGCTGCTCTCTTTAAACAATCGTTAGTGCTGTTGAAATGTGCAATGTTCAACCTACCTGAACCAATGATAACAGCTGCTGATGGAAAAGTGAGAGACAACATATTCGAAATGTTGTCCATAGGGCAAATAAGGATTGGACATAATTAAATTTGACACCTTTTTGTGACGTTTTTGGTAGATACGCATTACAATTTTTGATAAAAAAACACCAACCCACTGACCTAATATAACCGAGAAAAAGCAAGCAAACAAACAAACAAAACTTATCAGCAAACAAAACGAAAAACAACAACAACCAAACAAACAAACATACAAATTACCCACTCTTGTCATATACGAACATTGCAGTTAAAATTCGCATGCAAATACAAAAACCCACCTAAAACCCATAAGATAAACAAACAAACAAACAAACAAACAAACAAACCTTCTGCACCCATCCACCCCCCCCCAAAAAAAAACCACCTAACCACCACCACCACCAACAACAACCAAAAAAAAAAAACTGCTCACCGGATCGCAAATTCGTACCGACAAATTATTCAGAAGTCTGCCGAAAATTGGTGATAAATCGCTCCAGTGAACGCAAGGAAATTGCAACAAAAACGTCCATGCAGTGCAATGCGATACAGAACGGACTATTTATCTGCCAGATCTGCCAGGTAATTTACATTGCCGGAGTCGCACCCTAAGTTCTCTAAGAGAGAGAGAGAGAGAGAGAGAGAGAGAGAGAGAGAGAGAGAGAGAGAGAGAGAGAGAGAG
>NC_090245.1:26605874-26630382 GCF_037325665.1 Littorina saxatilis | reverse complement strand
GAGAGAGAGAGAGAGAGAGAGGATGCATTGAGGATAATTAAGAAGCAGATTAAAGACAGCACAGACCTCGAAAACGAAACTCTCACCCGTATTACCACATTGAATTTTGTGCTGTTTTCAGTTTTGTTTTGTGCTTGTTTTTGTTATTTCTGTTTTGTTTTATTTTGCTTGTGTAATCAAACTTACTTCGCCGGCATTTTGCAAGCGAGTAGCCACACGATCTTGAGATAAGTTTATTACCTGTTTCATGAGTGTCTGTCTGTCTGTCTGTCTGTCTGTCTGTCTGTCTGCCTGTCTGCCTGTCTGCCTATCTCTCTGTCTGTCTGTCTACTTCAATGACCGTTGGGTCGTCGTACAAGTAATTGTAACGTTTTGTTTTGTCAATAATAAACGTTACCTACCATTCTTGTTTTTTGATTCTGAATTTTGTAAGACAGTTTTCAAAAGAAGTTACTTTTCGTAGACTAAAAGAAGAAAAGTTCTTTTGACTTAATCTTGCTCCGCAGCAAGTTCTGCCCCCCCCCCCCCCCCCCCTCCCCTGCGCGATCAGACCTGGCCAGAGAGCACAACTCCAGATGAAAAACTGTGGGGAACTGTGGAAGACCTGCGCCAAACTTGCCAGTTCATAACATCAGCAGACCTAAAGGCCCGGTCACACAGCCCATAAGTCGCGTAAACGCATGAATCACGCACGAAATTCGATCCTTACGCGATACATGCGCGATTTGCGCATTTCATCCGTTTGTCTGACGTGGAACCTCCGTAGTTGTCCGCCGATGTTCGCCGGATCGGCGTTTTACGTGATTCCAGGTTTTGAGCAGCTCAAAACTCGGCTTCGCGTAAGAGTTTACGCAGTATTGCGCTGTTTTACGTAATTTCTGCGTAGTTTGCGAAGTTTTTACGCGAACAATGCGCGAAATATGCGTGGAATATCAGTGATCGTTCGCAAAAATGTTGCCGCTATCGCGTTCATCGACGACTTTCCACTGACGATTAGCAGACATATGACGCATGTTTCGCGCATTGTTCGCGTAAGAACTACGCAAACTACGCAGAAATTACGTAAAACAGCGCAATACTGCAGTTCATGCGCGAATCATGCGCGATTCATACGCAGTTCATTAGTGATAGTGCGCAGATTATACGTGGGTTTTCGTGGACCTTTGCGTGCCTATGCGCTGTAGTGCGTGGTTTGTTAGTGATTTTTGCGTGATCTTTCCGTAGTTCTTGCGCAATTCATCGGTGATTTTCATCGCGTGAATCAGCGAAAATGGTCAAATTCTCGACCGACAAGCACGCACAACCAAATTGTATGCGTGATTCATGCGTTTACGCGACTTTTGGGCTGTGTGACCGGGCCTTAAGACTATGAGTGACACAACCTTCGAACGCGGAAGAAGTCCAAAAACAAATAGACTGCCAACGGGGGCCCGGTAGCTCAGTTGGTAGAGCACTGGACTTGTGATCGGAAGGTCGCAGGTTCGAATTCGGGCCGGGACGGACACGGGTCAACTTTATGTGCAGACCCAGAGACGGAAGCCATGTCCCACCCCCGTGTCAGCACAATGGCACGTAAAAGACCTTGGTCATTCTGCCATAAGTGCAGGTGGCTGAATACACCTAAACACGCAGACACCTGGGTAGCGCGACTCCGTTGCTGCTAGCTTTCCACTGGGAGAAAGCGACCCGAATTTCCCAGCGATGGGACAATAAAGTAATGAAAAATGAAAAAAAAGGAAAATGAAACGTTCTAAAATTCAGAATCAAAAACCAAGAAAGGTATGCTGTTGGAACATTTAATTATTGACACACACTAATTAGACACAACTTCTCTGACAAAATGTTCAGCCGCTTGCAGGGAAGACACAAGCGAGGCAATGATCATTCTTGATTGTGTCTTCCCAGCAAGCGGATGAACATTTTGTCAAATAAGTTTTGTTTAATTAGTGTTTGTCTGCGCACTGAAAAGACCTCTGGGTCGATATATCTGTGAACGTACCGTTTTGTTTTTATCAATAATTAAACGTTCCAACAACATACCTTTGTTGTTTGTTTTATGCTGAAGAAGAAGAAGAAGAAGAAGAAGAAGAAGAAAAAGAAGAAGTGTGCCTTTAACGAATTCAACGCCTACGACAGGAGACAACACTGGCTTAACAGCCATACAAACTTTTCAATTTTCTTGGAAAGAAACGTATTGCCTTTGAGGAACACTTTGAGAATATGCCCAGAGGGACACAAAGAAATGATTTAAGAAATCTTTTTTTTGTCGTGGTTCTCTTTTCGTTGGTAAAATATGTTTGGATAAGGTAAAAAGATGATCATTTATGCTGCGACCATAATGGTTCTTGACAATTTAAACAGCTCTGTATTGTGTGGTTTGGAATGCGTTGTGCGCTTTTATGATAGTGTTTTAAAACTTTTACTGTCAACATGCACATACAAGACGGAAATGCTCCCTTTCGCAGAGCCAATATTCCCTGTAATGAAAAGTGGCAAAAATAGAGAATGCTACAAGGCTTGCTGTGTCGTACCAGATTTACACAAGTTGTTTTGTTAAATATTGAACTGCGAGCGAAAGCGAGCTGTTCACTATTTGAAAAAGCAACGAGTGTAAATCTGGTACGACACAGCAAGCCATGTAGTATTCTGTTTATCCTATACACTGTACTTACGTGTATTTTACTCAAAACGTCCTGCAGTCGAGGCAGCCAAATTGAAGACGCTTGCTTTGGAACCTAGATCTCTTCAAAAGCCTCGTGCAATCAATTACGCCAAAGCAAAGAAACGTCACTCTGGAAAGTGTAGCGTGACGTGTTAGTTCTAAAAATTCTTCGAGGGGAATTAGCGAGCGCAAATTTGTTTCAATAATGACGTTTGTCTCGGTGACTTTGGCATCGTAAGCAGTGGAAAAAACAGGTCCCTGCCAGACTTGCTTGACATGACCTCATTTACATGATATACACACGTGTGGTTTGAACGATATTGTTATCTAATGAGTGGTCTCTCTCACGTATGTAGGATAAAGAGTATGATTTAGACTTTGGATATTCGATAGACTTGTCCATCTTTAGTCTTGGCAACTATTTTCATACAAGGTTTTTTAAATATCAAAATCTAGCTTCCCTGCCCTTCGAGGAGCTTTCCTTTACGCGAGTTAGGTCTTGTTTAGTATGGTGCAGCTGTTTTACCAAGGCCCAGAGGATGACAAACATATACTCCTGTCTGGTTTTGGTGTCTATAAATATGCATGCAGTTTTATGTAGGAATATTATTATGCTTTCCGATTTTGTGTGTTACTGTTGACACCGAAGATTGTTGCTTTGTTCTTCCGAGTCTGTTGCCTCTGCAATGTAGTATTATGACGGAAAATACGCTTTCAGACGGTATCTGTTCTTGTTGACGCAGAACATCGTAGCTATCTTCTTGTTTTCATCTCAATTTTGCGATTCTCTTGTTTCAATCGAAGGCGTTCAGACACGCTCGGCAGACTTCCAGACGAACGAGGGTTGTTCCCGAGAAAATGATGTTATCTGGAAACGTGGCCGTGATGGCGCCAATCTCTGATTCACTGATTGCTTTCGATTAGGCTGCTTCTCTGCAGCACGTAAACCGTCCCTCCTCCATATGAAATAATTGAATACAAATAAATTCCTGCGCTGTCATCTAGGTAGCGGCTAGGAAGCATGGAATGGGCGGGTGGTGTGGATTTGTAGGGGTGAGGGGTGGGAGTTGTTTCTGCATAAGCGTGCGAGGTGGGTGGGGTGATGGTTGAAGAGGGTTTGAATCAAAGGCAAAAACAAACATCCCAGCACAGCAAATCAGAAATCATTGTGATTTCCGAGCTTCGCTTGTCAAAGTTCTTGCTTGGATTAATTCGTCCTCATCAAGAATTCAGCGCGGTGTCACTTGCTTCAAGTGTGGTTATTTTGGTGGTTTGTTGAGAAATGTGTCTGTACTCTACGAGTCACTATTGAATAAAATACATCATATGAATATAATAGAGATTTAGTGTAAATGAAGCCGGGTAGTTTATACCTCAGAGGGAATCGATATGCAGAAAATCAGGGATGGCCAAACCGTCCGACCGGTCGCCAGGGGCGAGTAAAAATTGCGCCGGGCGAGTAGAAACCGCCTGGCAACCAACCCGCCCGGCTGGCTAGTGAAATTTCTGGTCAAATGCAATACTTTCAAAGGGTTATAAACACTGCAGATGCAGCAACTGTGGTATGTACCGGGCCGGCGAAATTGCTGGCGGGCTAGTGACTTCCTTTAAGTTACTCGCCCGTAATAGAAGTTCCTTTTAAATTGCATTTTAAAGACGTTGCTTGGGCTTTGAGGCCTTCCTTAATTCAGCCCGTAGTTGACTTCGCGAAGTCTTTTAACCAACATTTCAGTGCCAAAGTTTTGTGCAGCGAGCTTCGCAAAGTAAAGTTCGAGAAGTCTTTTAACCAACATTTCAGTGCCAAAGTTTTGTGCAGCGAGCTTCGCAAAGTAAAGTTCGAGAAGTCTTTTAACCAACATTTCAGTGCCAAAGTTTTGTGCAGCGAGCTTCGCAAAGTAAAGTTCGAGAAGTCTTTTAACCAACATTTCAGTGCCAAAGTTTTGTGCAGCGAGCTTCGCAAAGTAAAGTTCGAGAAGTCTTTTAACCAACATTTCAGTGCCAAAGTTTTGTGCAGCGAGCTTCGCAAAGTAAAGTTCGAGAAGTCTTTTAACCAACATTTCAGTGCCAAAGTTTTGTGCAGCGAGCTTCGCAAAGTAAAGTTCGAGAAGTCTTTTAACCAACATTTCAGTGCCAAAGTTTTGTGCAGCGAGCTTCGCAAAGTAAAGTTCGAGAAGTCTTTTAACCAACATTTCAGTGCCAAAGTTTTGTGCAGCGAGCTTCGCAAAGTAAAGTTCGAGAAGTCTTTTAACCAACATTTCAGTGCCAAAGTTTTGTGCAGCGAGCTTCGCAAAGTAAAGTTCGAGAAGTCTTTTAACCAACATTTCAGTGCCAAAGTTTTGTGCAGCGAGCTTCGCAAAGTAAAGTTCGAGAAGTCTTTTAACCAACATTTCAGTGCCAAAGTTTTGTGCAGCGAGCTTCGCAAAGTAAAGTTCGAGAAGTCTTTTAACCAACATTTCAGTGCCAAAGTTTTGTGCAGCGAGCTTCGCAAAGTAAAGTTCGAGAAGTCTTTTAACCAACATTTCAGTGCCAAAGTTTTGTGCAGCGAGCTTCGCAAAGTAAAGTTCGAGAAGTCTTTTAACCAACATTTCAGTGTCAAAGTTTTGTGCAGCGAGCTTCGCAAAGTAAAGTTCGAGAAGTCTTTTAACCAACATTTCAGTGCCAAAGTTTTGTGCAGCGAGCTTCGCAAAGTAAAGTTCGAGAAGTCTTTTAACCAACATTTCAGTGCCAAAGTTTTGTGCAGCGAGCTTCGCAAAGTAAAGTTCGAGAAGTCTTTTAACCAACATTTCAGTGCCAAAGTTTTGTGCAGCGAGCTTCGCAAAGTAAAGTTCGAGAAGTCTTTTAACCAACATTTCAGTGCCAAAGTTTTGTGCAGCGAGCTTCGCAAAGTAAAGTTCAAGAAGTGGACTTCGCGAAGTCTTTCAACCAACATTTCAGTGCCAAAGTTTTGTGCAGCGAGCTTCGCAAAGTAAAGTTTAAGAAGTGGACTTCGCGAAGTCTTTCAACCAACATTTCAGTGCCAAAGTTTTGTGCAGCGAGCTTCGCAAAGTAAAGTTCGAGAAGTCTTTTAACCAACATTTCAGTGCCAAAGTTTTGTGCAGCGAGCTTCGCAAAGTAAAGTTCGAGAAGTCTTTTAACCAACATTTCAGTGCCAAAGTTTTGTGCAGCGAGCTTCGCAAAGTAAAGTTCGAGAAGTCTTTTAACCAACATTTCAGTGCCAAAGTTTTGTGCAGCGAGCTTCGCAAAGTAAAGTTCGAGAAGTCTTTTAACCAACATTTCAGTGCCAAAGTTTTGTGCAGCGAGCTTCGCAAAGTAAAGTTCGAGAAGTCTTTTAACCAACATTTCAGTGCCAAAGTTTTGTGCAGCGAGCTTCGCAAAGTAAAGTTCGAGAAGTCTTTTAACCAACATTTCAGTGCCAAAGTTTTGTGCAGTGAGCTTCGCAAAGTAAAGTTCGAGAAGTCTTTTAACCAACATTTCAGTGCCAAAGTTTTGTGCAGCGAGCTTCGCAAAGTAAAGTTCGAGAAGTCTTTTAACCAACATTTCAGTGCCAAAGTTTTGTGCAGCGAGCTTCGCAAAGTAAAGTTCGAGAAGTCTTTTAACCAACATTTCAGTGCCAAAGTTTTGTGCAGCGAGCTTCGCAAAGTAAAGTTCGAGAAGTCTTTTAACCAACATTTCAGTGCCAAAGTTTTGTGCAGCGAGCTTCGCAAAGTAAAGTTCGAGAAGTCTTTTAACCAACATTTCAGTGCCAAAGTTTTGTGCAGCGAGCTTCGCAAAGTAAAGTTCGAGAAGTCTTTTAACCAACATTTCAGTGCCAAAGTTTTGTGCAGCGAGCTTCGCAAAGTAAAGTTCGAGAAGTCTTTTAACCAACATTTCAGTGCCAAAGTTTTGTGCAGCGAGCTTCGCAAAGTAAAGTTCGAGAAGTCTTTTAACCAACATTTCAGTGCCAGAGTTTTGTGCAGCGAGCTTCGCAAAGTAAAGTTCGAGAAGTCTTTTAACCAACATTTCAGTGCCAGAGTTTTGTGCAGCGAGCTTCGCAAAGTAAAGTTCGAGAAGTCTTTTAACCAACATTTCAGTGCCAAAGTTTTGTGCAGCGAGCTTCGCAAAGTAAAGTTCGAGAAGTCTTTTAACCAACATTTCAGTGCCAAAGTTTTGTGCAGCGAGCTTCGCAAAGTAAAGTTCGAGAAGTCTTTCAACCAACATTTCAGTGCCAAAGTTTTGTGCAGCGAGCTTCGCAAAGTAAAGTTCGAGAAGTCTTTCAACCAACATTTCAGTGCCAAAGTTTTGTGCAGCGAGCTTCGCAAAGTAAAGTTCGAGAAGTCTTTTAACCAACATTTCCGTGCCAGAGTTTTGTGCAGCGAGCTTCGCAAAGTAAAGTTCGAGAAGTCTTTCAACCAACATTTCAGTGCCAAAGTTTTGTGCAGCGAGCTTCGCAAAGTAAAGTTCGAGAAGTCTTTTAACCAACATTTCAGTGCCAAAGTTTTGTGCAGCGAGCTTCGCAAAGTAAAGTTCGAGAAGTCTTTCAACCAACATTTCAGTGCCAAAGTTTTGTGCAGCGAGCTTCGCAAAGTAAAGTTCGAGAAGTCTTTCAACCAACATTTCAGTGCCAAAGTTTTGTGCAGCGAGCTTCGCAAAGTAAAGTTCGAGAAGTCTTTTAACCAACATTTCAGTGCCAAAGTTTTGTGCAGCGAGCTTCGCAAAGTAAAGTTCGAGAAGTCTTTTAACCAACATTTCAGTGTCAAAGTTTTGTGCAGCGAGCTTCGCAAAGTAAAGTTCGAGAAGTCTTTCAACCAACATTTCAGTGCCAAAGTTTTGTGCAGCGAGCTTCGCAAAGTAAAGTTCGAGAAGTCTTGTAACCAACATTTCAGTGCCAAAGTTTTGTGCAGCGAGCTTCGCAAAGTAAAGTTCGAGAAGTCGACTTCGCCTTGGTAATTGCAAACCTTACATTGAAAAACCAACTTTCGAACACCTTCTCTGTTTCTGTCACTGAATATATGTGTCAGCCTATCTCTGTCTTTGTCTCTATCTGTCGGTATGTCTGTCTGTCTGTCTGTCTGTCTCTCCGTTTATACTTCCCTTTGTTTATCAGATCTCTCTCCGAGTGTCTGTCTCTGTCTCTGTTTCTGTCAGTCTCTCTCTATTTCCCTCTCGCTGTTATACGAGTAAACTTTGTCCAAGCTCCTACCACCAAATTAGCTCAAAAGAAACAAATCAATGGGACAATCAGGCAAGGTCTTTCTTCGACCCTTCTA
This sequence comes from Littorina saxatilis, assembly GCF_037325665.1. Classification (NCBI taxonomy): domain Eukaryota; kingdom Metazoa; phylum Mollusca; class Gastropoda; order Littorinimorpha; family Littorinidae; genus Littorina; species Littorina saxatilis. The sequence goes on along the minus strand of NC_090245.1, from coordinate 26,622,474 downwards.
TGAGTTCCTTTTGCTCCTTTTTATCCATCCTGCCAACTGGGAGCTCCATTCTGGTCATTAAACACCGACATGCACACGCAGAGAGCAACATAAAGGCATACTCTCACAAACCCCAAAACGCGCCCAAGAACACACACACACACACGCACACACACACACACAGACACACAGACACACACACACACACACACACACACACACACACACACACACACACACGGATATACACATACGCATGCACGCGCATGCACTCACACAGTCACAGACACACAGTCACACGCGCGTACACACACACTCACACACACACACAGACAGACACACACGCACACACAGAGGTACAGACAAACAGTCACACGCGCCGGCGTAGATAAGCACGCACTCACGCACACACACACACACACACACACACACACACACACACATACACACACACACACACACACACACGGATATACACATACGCATGCACGCGCATGCACTCACACAGTCACAGACACAGAGTCACACGCGCGTACACACACACACACACACACACACACACACACACACACACACACACACACACACACACACACACACATACGCACGCACGTGCGTGCACACACAGAGGTACAGACAAACAGTCACACGCGCTGGCGTAGATAAACACACACACACACACAAACACACACACACACACACACACACACACACACACACACACACACACACACACACACACACACACACACTATAAACGGCCCCTTCACCCCCACCCCACAGACACCCACCAACCCACATCCCTTCTGTTCCCTTTTGCCGCAGCCAGCCCCAATCGCTCTTTTTTTTTTTTAACACTTAGCCAAAAGAACAATTCAGTGTAATCGCCGAATCACAGCACATTTGCACACAGTTGCACAAACACCGGACAGTCGAGATAGCAATGCATCACAGATTCTTTTTGGTGGTACAGCGGCAGGATTTATTTGTCAGGCAAGTTTGCCGAAATGATCATAACAGTGTCAGCAATTTTTGCGAAGTTTGCGTCAGTTTTTCGCGTGACCTTCTTCCGACCGGAAAAAAGGCCGGTGTAACACGAGAAAATTACTCCCACGAGATTTTTACTCCGGAGTAAACATTTCGTACGAAAAAGTTACTCCCTTTACGAAAAAAGCACTCCCCCATTACACGAGAAAATTACTCCCCAAGACAGGTGAGTTCCGAGTAAACATTTCGTACAAAAATGTTACTCCCCTGACGAATAAATAACGAATAAATTACTTCAACCCAACACAAGCAATTTAACTTTCCATGCCAGGTGTACGAAATTTTTACTCCCTTGTCCCCTGTTAGTCTTGGTGGTGAAAGGGGTGGAAGGAGGGTAGCGCGACATTCGTTTGCGCGAGATCACTTATTGGCATTATCCCTTCGCCCGCATCCCATTTTTGCGTACGAGATTTTTACTGGAAGTAAAAAAAATGGGGAGTAAAAATTTCGTGGAGGGAGTAATTTGTTCGTGCCTAGGGGAGTTCTTTTCTCGTACGAAAAGTGTACTCGGAGTAAGAATTTCGTACGAAATATTTACTCCGGAGTAAATTTTTCGTGGAGTAAAGATGTCGTGTTACATCGGCAATAAACGTACTCCGGTTGTTATTGTTTATCGTCTCTTCAGCAGTTAATGCTATTCGAGAGCGGACGGACTCCGGAAATAACTCCGGGTTTGTATAGTGAGGCAATCTTTGTACAGGAGCTCCTTGCACACGTGTTTCAGACACACGTACCCCTCGCTAGTGACTGGCCTATAATGTCACGTTGGAAAATTTGACTCTGTGAAAGCAAGAGCATTCACTCTTTGACAACCCATACAAACCGGTCCGAGTTATTTCCAAACATACCGCAACACGGTTGGCCTAGTGGTAAGGCGTCCGCCCCGTGAGCGGGAGGTCGTGGGTTCGAACCCCGGCCGGGTCATACCTAAGACTTTAAAATTGGCAATCTAGTGGCTGCTCCGCCTGGTGTCTGGCATTATGGGGTTAGTGCTAGGACTGGTTGGTCCGGTGTCAGAATAATGTGACTGGGTGAGACATGAAGCCTGTGCTGCGACTTCTGTCTTGTGTGTGGCGCACGTTAAATGTCAAAGCAGCACCGCCCTGATATGGCCCTTCGTGGTCGGCTGGGCGTTAAGCAAACAAACACATTTTTTTTCCAAACATTGTCTATTCTGCCGAAATGACAGCAACGTGTTCGGCGATTTGAAGTAAGTTTTGGTGTTTCGCCGACTGTCGGCATCAATCGCGACATTCCTGCAGCAGTAAAGATGGGTCGATATCGTGTCAAGCAAATTGGGTTCCAGGTCTTATATTTTCCGTTCATACAATACAATACAATACAATACAATAACTTTATTAATCTCTAAAAGAGAAATTGCGTTGCTGAGCGTTTGTGTCCGTAATAATAACATACATAAAACATTCAAAATAAACATTTGTTCTTTGTCATTACAGCTTGACCGCTCGTCGTGTGCTAACTAGGGACTGCCTGCCAAAGAAGATCACACTCACACTAACAGCAGTGGCTGATAAGTTTGTAAAAGATGCGAGTGTTGATCAAAACGTTTTCCACATTGGTGTTTTGATTGTTTTTCCATGTATACAATATATTTTACATTTATTTCTTGAGGGGATAAGAGGGTCTCCAAGAATTTGTCGGCCACGGAAAGCCACCATGCGCGTGAACGACTACCGCCCCCCCCCCCCCCCCCCTCCAGCCAAACACTTAGTTACGGTCTGGGAAGCAAACACTTGATTCATTGTGCTTTGTCTTGCCCCCACCCCTCTCTCTCTCTCTCTCTCTCTGAGTCTCTCTGGCCTTGCTGCACATGTAGTTACTCTTGTGATCATTTCTCCCTTTGTCTGACTTCGACGCCACATTCCGATCGCAGGTAGAGGGGTAGGAGAAACGACTGCGTGGTAGACCTATGTGGTGCACTGTGGGGAAAAAGCATCTATATTCAGTTCAAAAGGGATAATCCTGGGGGGAATAACAAAACTGTTTCAGATCGCTACATAGTTCGGTTTGAAGTTTAAAAGGGGGACATCACACTCCAGGAATACCGTACAATTACGGTACTGTTTGAGAGTTCAGTTACCAACATTTTGAATAAAATGCTGTGTGAGGACATTCTTTGAAGACGGTAAACTCTCCATGTAATGTGTTCCACTGTTTCGCCTCCGATAGCAGTGAAGCTTGCTCGCTAACTAGATTACAGATGTTAACTTCTAAAATCCAACAGGTACACTCTGCCAACACATTGATGATGAACTGAAGAGTTAAACTATATTCACATTCATTTAATTAATAAGCATAATTATGGGGCACTTTTAAGAGCAATTGCTCCGACTTTGTGAATCACAGCCAAACTAATCATTCCTTTCTCACCACATCAGACATGAACCCTCGAACTTGCGTCGCTTTGGATCGATGTCACATATAACAGCAGTGACGCAGCGAGCAACAATCTGTGCACAGCGTCGTGTAATACAGGAAATAACCTCTGTTTCAGGTCCCGGTGGGTGGGATATATCCGTGGTTACAGAGAAAGCTATTAAGCTTAACACACGACGACACAACAAAGCGACATAAGCCCCCAGGTGTTGGAGAAATCCACCGGCTCAGCTGTTGCAGGTTTATGGCTCAACGTGATCGTACTGGTGTGGTGATACTGGGATTTTGAACCCGACTGCGCAAATGCTTACACACACTTCCGGTCATAAATTCAAAGGTTTTGAAAGAAGAACACACACACACACACACAAAACAAATGTAAGCTCCGCAGAACGTTTTAAATGACGACGGTGCCGAGTGAGGGCCCGATGTACTTACTCAGTAGAAATGATGAACATGGATTGTGTGGAAAAAAACATATGCGTACATGCAAACCAATAAAAAAACACACAAAAAAACCCAAACAAACAAACAAACAAACAAACAAACAAACAAACAAACAAACAAACAAACAAAGACAGAAAGAAACAAACAATGATTTCTCGCACGTCATGTACAATCAGCTCACCGTGCATGGTAGCCTACATTAGCTGTGACAATGCCATGCGAGCATTAATTGGACATTGCATCGCATCTCATGTTCATGTTGGCATGAGGCTGCTCTCTTTAAACAATCGTTAGTGCTGTTGAAATGTGCAATGTTCAACCTACCTGAACCAATGATAACAGCTGCTGATGGAAAAGTGAGAGACAACATATTCGAAATGTTGTCCATAGGGCAAATAAGGATTGGACATATTTAAATTTGACACCTTTCTTTTTGTGACGTTTTTGGTAGATACGCATTACAATTTTTGATAAAAAAAACACCAACCCACTGACCTAATATAACCGAGAAAAAGCAAGCAAACAAACAAACAAAACTTATCAGCAAACAAAACGAAAAACAACAACAACCAAACAAACAAACATACAAATTACCCACTCTTGTCATATACGAACATTGCAGTTAAAATTCGCATGCAAATACAAAAACCCACCTAAAACCCTTAAGATAAACAAACAAACAAACAAACAAACAAACAAACCTTCTGCACCCATCCACCCCCCCAAAAAAAAACCCACCTAACCCACCACCACCACCAACAACAACCAAAAAACAACTGCTCACCGGATCGCAAATTCGTACCGACAAATTATTCAGAAGTCTGCCGAAAATTGGTGATAAATCGCTCCAGTGAACGCAAGGAAATTGCAACAAAAACGTCCATGCAGTGCAATGCGATACAGAACGGACTATTTATCTGCCAGATCTGCCAGGTAATTTACATTGCCGGAGTCGCACCCTAAGTTCTCTAAGAGAGAGAGAGAGAGAGAGAGAGAGAGAGAGAGAGAGAGAGAGAGAGAGAGAGAGAGAGAGAGAGAGAGAGAGAGAGAGAGAGAGAGAGAGAGAGAGAGAGAGAGAGAGAGAGAGAGAGAGAGAGAGAGAGAGAGAGAGAGAATGACAATGACAATGACAAATTCTTTATTTACGAGGGTAATGGCATAAGCAAACAGGTGCTTTTTTACATCCAGCCCTCGCCCATGGGAGGGTTTAATCTAATGATGAGGGTTTAATCTAATTTAATCTCTCTCTCTCTCTTTTCCTCTCTCTTTTCCTCTCTCTCTCTCTCTCTCTTTTCCTCTCTTTAGGTTAGAGAGAGAGAGAGAGAGAGAGAGAGAGAGACGGAGACAGAGAGAGAGAGAGAAAGAGAGAGAGAGAGAGAGAGGAAGAGAGAGAGAGAGAGGAAAAGAGAGAGAGAGAGAGGGAGAGAGAGACAGAGAGGGAGACAGAGAGAGAGAGAAAGAGAGAGAGAGAGGAAGAGAGAGAGAGAGAGAAAAGAGAGAGAGAGAGAGAGAGAGAGAGAGAGAGAGAGAGAGAGAGAGAGAGAGAGAGAGAGAGAGAGAGATTCTATACTAGGTAACGTTGACTGATCCCCCAGGACCGATCTCTTTCTAGCACGAACTGTAAATAAGCACATGATTGTCGTTTACATGCACAGATGAAATTTGTCCAAGGCTTGATCTTATCTGGAAAAAAAGCCTGGAAGATATCTACGCAGCAAACTGCGGCCAGGCTCGGCTCCAAAGACCGCCAGGGGGAGCCCGAGATTTTCATTTGGTTGGCTGAGACTAGCCACGTATCTAGAGTTGGGGCGACATTTTGTCCATGCACTGAAAACAATAGACTTGACCCACAAGTCAGCAGCGAATGTGATAAACGGGTTATCTCCCCTGAAAAGCGAAGCAAGCTTCGAAGATGGCGACGATGGAAAAGAGAAGAACTGTGAACTGCGAAAGGTGTGTGTGGGTGTGTGTGTGTGATGTGTGTCAGTGTGTGTGTATATGCGCGTGCTGTGTGTGATGTGTGTCAGTGTGTGTGTATGCGCGTGCTGTGTGTGTGTGTGGCTGTGCTTGCGTGAGCTTGTGTGTGTGTGTGTGTGTGTGTGTGACTGAGAGAGAGAGAGAGAGCGATAGTGAGAGTAGAGTATGGTTGTTGGTGAAAGTTGAGTTGGACGCTGGGGTTGGGCGGGTGTGTGTGTCAGAGAGGGTTGTGTGTGTGTGTGGGGGGGTGGACTGCGTGTGTGTGTTTATTTGTGTGTGTGAGGGTTGTGTGTGTGTGTGTGTGGGGGGGTTGACTGCGTGTGTGGGTTTATTTGTGTGTGTGAGGGTTGTGTGTGTGTGTGTGTGTGTGGGACTGCGTGTGTGTGTTTATTTGTGTGTGGTGTGTGTGTGCCTTTCGCCTTGTATTGAGGAAATTAAACTGCGTTTGCGTATTATGTGTGTGTTTGCAAGCGTGCGTGTATGTTAGGCATATCTCAGTAGGTGTGTGTATGTGCGCGTACGTGCAATGTGTGTGCGTGCGCGCGTGTGTTTGTGTATGTATGTATGTATGTGTGTGTGTGTGTGTGTGTGTGTGTGTGTGTGTGTGTGTGTGTGTGTGTGTGTGTGTGTGTGTGAGAGATAAACAAACTATCAAGAACAAAACAAAACTGAACAAACGAAATGTTTTCCCCCCAACTCTGATTATTGCTTGTTTCGGAGACGACTGTGATTTTGACTTTTTGAGTAAGCCTACACGAACACACAAGCTCAATACAGCCGGCAACAAGTTCGCCGGTCGGGGCAGTGAAATACTATTTCAAATAGATCTATTTCACTAAGAATGTCAATGGATATAGGGCAACATACTTGTTTTTTAAATCAGTGATTGATTAGATCGTCATATTTTTGTGACACTGAGACCAAACCATCAAAAAATTAGCAATAGGCCTTGAATCAAAGTCGTGCGAGATCTGACCTTGCTGCAAATGTACGTGTACGACTTGATTGTGTTGACGTTCAACTGGTAAGCTGGGCGATTGCAGGCTTTTATCTAGCGAAGGCAGCGATCTAGATGGTACAGATGCTTTCCCGGTTTCACAAATGGGATGAATTTCACGCCAACACAGCGTTCAGGATACCTATCATCCGTTTTACATTGTCCCCAAGCACAGCGCTTGTTAGCAGCATTTGTGTGTGTTTGCTTCCTAAAACAAGGGAAGTAACTCCCAGAGTCTCGATATGTGGATATGGTTAATTGTTTTACACGCTTAGGAAGTTTCCCCGCGGTGTACTTTGCGCAGAGGAATTTACTTGATCACGAATTTCTCATTTCTCAGTACTTCGTATGGTGGTACTGATTTGCATGGCATTTGCTTGAAGGGAATCCAATCAACACAATTTACAAATATATCTTTAAGGAACACACACACAGACAGACACAGACAAACACAGACACAGACACACACACACACAGACACACACAGACACACACAGACATACACACACACACACGCACACACACACGCACATACACAAACACACATACACAAACACACATACACACACACACACGATGCGGATCTAGCTTCCAATCAAGCTAACGCAAATGTCAAAATCTTGTTATTGTTGTGAGTATTGGTGTGACATTTTAGTCTGACGGAAAAAATATCCGGTATATAATCCTATATTGTCCACAGTCGAAAATACATCTGTCAAACCCAGCCAGCAAATTTACACACAACGAAAGGTTAGTACTGTATTATTACAAAATGTGAAATTCAGAGTTGTTTTATTTGCAGGTTAGTGAAGCAATCACATGTGACACCAATCTGTACCACGGTGACCACGGTGCCCCAAGAATGACTTAACTTGCTGTGACCATTTTTTTGACGGTCTCATGTTTGTACTGCGGCTACCAATGACCGATTGCGAAAACTTTAAAACTCGGAAACTGTGTGTCTGGACATGTTTGTGAAAAAAAGAATGACAGTTTTTTTTCGTTCTCAGTTTAACCGCAGATCAAAGCAAATACCTCCATCATTAGAACACTCTTCTCGTTCATGCTTTTCAGCACAATTCTGGTCCTGGTGATTATCTTTCGGCCATTGAATGCCAGTAATGAAAGCAAATAAAGCACTTTACTCGTCATGATTAACAGAAAAACAGATCTGGAGGAAAAATGTCGATTACAACCTGGCATGCTACGTTTAAATGGGTGAGTATCTGGTTACCATCACCGAACGGCTATATCTGGCGTACCTCTCAGACCAACACACTAGACGTGCACAGAAGCATGTCAGAAACACACATAATTCCTTATCACAGTTCATGTACTTACAAACTGAGAGGTCAGATCGGCAAGCTGCGGTTACAGGGATGTGATTAGGTGCGAACGGTTTCCAAGACCAATAAAAATAGAGAACAGAAAAAGAATCAGCGCAGCCTATGACAACACTGTTTAATGCCGCGTTAGAGGCGGTTAGACAGATGGTGCCTGTTTTCCTTGTTAGAGAGGAAAACACGCGCAGATAAAGTTATCTGATTGTAAAATAATCTTCAGTGTCAAGATCCTTCAAACTGCCAACGAAAATGTGCTTGGTTCAGAGGCAGAGGCTTTGGCAAGCAAAACCAGTCCGAGTCAGAGGAGTTTCGCAAGCAAAACAATAAGAAGAACTTTGTGAAGCAAGAAGTGTTGTTGATTTTATGTATCAAATTAGGTATTCTAGCGAAAAAGAGAAGAAGAAGAAGAAGAAGAAGCTCGACGAAGAAGCAGAAGAAGATCATTATCATCAACAACAAGAACAACGACAACACAAACACCAACCACCACCACCACCACTACAACAACAAGCAGGAGCAACATGGGCGACTGCGACAGCGACGACGAAACCAATAAACTCAACACAACACCTATGGCAAGAGAGCAGGACTGGTCTACCACGATCAACAAACAGCTCATTTCCTCCCTGTCGAGCCAATAGCGCGAGCGCACGTGCAAAATAGCCGTCCAGCAAGCACTCATACTTGGCAAGCTCTCTTACCGGTATTTATTTTGACATTCGCCTACCCGACCACACAGAGGGCAGACCTACAGTGGCGGATGGTTCGCAACATCAGCAACGAACTCGCCCACAATGAAAGCGAACTTACGGCGACCTGGACAGTTCGCCAAACCCGAAACAAGAGAACGGGAATCAATAGCGGAACAATATTTGCGAACAGTATTTGACGTGCCAATACGAGCGCGATATTCGTGCTGTTTGTACTGGGCGCCGGTTCGGGTCGGCTCGCTCTCTCCATAACTCATTCTGCTATTGTTGTGTCAATAGGCGTGCCCTTGTAACAATATACATTATTCTATGACAGTGAAAGGGATGCTAAATGAGATTTCTGTCTGTTGGACGTTATTAGCCAGCCATTGTGTTTGTGATTTTGTTTTTGTGATTTATTCGATTTCTTAATGCTTGTTTTCTTCCTGGTTGGCATGGGTTGGGCGGGCACGCCTGCATCTGGATAAACTTAGACTGACTGACTATTAGACCAACTGGTCTATATTGGGACAGGTATTGGTAATACGCTGAAGATATGGTGTGATACTTTGATTCGAACAAGCCCACTGTGGCTGTCTTCTTCGACACACCAGCATTGGGTTTGTCTCGTCAAAGTATGGAAATACGATCATGATAATCAGAGACGAGAGATGATGCATGCGTGTCTTCGTGTTTTCCAAGCCCTGAGACTTTCGCTGTGAACGAGGGATCTTTTTCGTGCGCATGTGTGCACACGGGGGTGTTCGGACACCGAAGAAAGTCTGCACAAAGTTGACTCCGAGAAATAAATCTCTCGCCGAACGTGGGGATCGAACCCACGCTGATAACGACCAACTGGCTACACAACCAGCGTGCTACCAACTGAGCTACGTCCCCGCCCATATAAACTTAGAGAGAGAGAGAGAGAGAGAGAGAGAGAGAGAGAGAGAGAGAGAGAGAGAGCAGAGAGAGAGAGAGAGAGAGAGAGAGAGAGAGAGAGAGAGAGAGAGAGAGAGAGAGAGAGAGAGAGAGAGAGAGAGAGAGAGAGAGAGAGAGAGAGAGAGAGAGAGAGAGAAAGATTTTATGCAAACGCATCTGTAGACTTTTACGTTCCAGTTGCTAGAAGTGAGACACGTAAATACCCATAGTAGTACAAACATATTATAGCGGAGCACATGAAGACGGGGACAACAATTTACACACACAAAACAACAAACAAACAAACAAACAAACAAACAAACAAACAAAAGACCCAAAAGAACAAAAAGTATAAACAAGTACCACGTAAGGAACGAAAAACTAAAGCTGTCAGACACATTACATTGGCTCCTTTGCTGCCATATGGAATGATATGAATGCATCAGAGCTTTCGATTTTTATTGCATGGCAACTTTCACTGCTCCCTATCAACGCCATGCATTTTGCAGAGCATTATCGAAAGACGAAGACACACAAATGATCCTGGCCAGGAGACAACTTCAACATATTTCTAATCTATCAAAAATATACCGTTTTAGTGAATTCTGCTACAAGATAAAGTATGCGAAGAACCGGATAAAACCAGCGCATGACCTTATTTACAGAAGGAACTGACACTGAAGGGTAAGTACATAGAGCTGCTCCTCCCTGCTCAAATCAGTGATACGAGTATAATGCGAAAGAAACCCAACGGGAATTGTGTCTATTCTGGCAAGCCAATGCCAAGATAGGTATTTCAAAGTAAGCCGTTTCAGTTATTCGGAACCAAGACCATTTCGTCCAAGCTCTTAGGTCTCTTTCGCGAATAGATGAAAGGTACCGGTGACATCCACTGGAGATTGCCATCGTAATCGAGCAGAGCCGCCGTTGGCTTGAACCAGACGCGTGATTGCCTTATCTGTGGAAGAAAGTGTTGACTGTAATGAACACACCATCGGCCACTGAATTGAGTCGCGGAAATGGTTGGGGCGTCTGCAGAACTAATCCGCAGAAGAGGTGGGGTGCTTCCTGTTGCCCGAATGGTGAGACCACTCACAGATACTGTTCATGCTGGATCTCTGGGTCTTGTGAGGACCATTCTGACCGACACGAGAGGGCTTGCTACTTTGCGCGGCCTATAAAATCATTATCGTTAGCAGATGCCAGAAGGAGGCTTGTCGGGGCCATCAAACCAGAGACACTGTAGCAAAAGTATCTCTGATCAAACCAATGACGCCGTTTGCGTCTGCTGTAGTCTAGAGAAGGGGTGTTCAGTTGAAAACGTCTTTACGGTTTCTGTCAATCTGGCACAATCCCTCGTGCTTGCAATGAGTTGAAGGGGGATTTAAATTTCTTTGGAATGACATTTGTTTGGTTTGGGTTTCATGTTTGCCTTTCATTCTTGCAGGCTTGATTCTTGTGGGTATAATGTTTGATTCACAAATGTTTGTCCTGCCGAAACCTAATAATATTTTATATGCACTAATCTGAATGAATGGAAACATGAAAATTGCAAGAATGTTTACCGATACACGATCGAAGTCGCACGAATTAATTGAAGACAGGCCATAAAAACTCTTCCCAAGCACACATTTCGTGAAGATTTTTTTAAAACTCTCTCTCTCTCAACCCCACCCCCTCTCCGCATCTGTTTTTCTTGTTGACCCAAGTACCCTAACCGAAATTATTTCTTCGGTTCCTTTCCCGTTGTAACTTTTCTCGCATTTGTCAGAACTTAAGAATGTTAAGATAATGGATTAACTCAGTGCCGCTGAGGATAAATACATTTGCGGTTAGAGGCATTCTGCGTAAGCAAAATAGAGCTTTTAGTGCGTGGATATTTTGATCAAAGTATCGCTCTGAACTTTGAGAAAAGACGCATTCTAAGTGTTTACGCAAGGTAGAGATGGGAAACTAATCTGTGCCTTGATCTTTCCCTTGCCCATTAGTTCGCTGGTCACATGAGTCTGGAACAATACATGCGGCCCACTCGTGTTCGCATTGAGTTTAAAGAGAACTTTAGTTTTCTTTGGAACATATGTTTGCTTTCGGTTTGAGTTCTGCGTGCTATGGAGGATAGAGTCCTAATCATATTTGCCTTTCATTCTTGGAGGCTTGATTCTCTAGGGAACTTTGTTTTGATTCATACAAATTTGTCATGAAGAATGGGTTTTCTTTGCGGAAACAAAATCTCTATTATTATGAAAGAACGGAAACGCTAAGAATGCCAGAATGTTTACCAATACAGAATCGCTGTTAATGTTAATGCCTGCGTTTAAGAAAAGCCTTTCAGAGTCCCCACCCTGGCAAATATTGATATTTTTGTTTCATCTGCGTCTGCAGGATGTGCAACTGATCGAGGTTTGCCCAAAGGGTCCTCTGCGACTTTAATGTGCTTGATCTATTTTCCATTGCGAAATGCTGAGCATCTGACTACCAGAAAATTTGACAGACACTGAATTTATTGTGATAAAGGAAAAACAAAATCCGGTGTTTACAAAATAGAGCAGGGTCTTGATTCATAGCCCCCCATACCTCCGTTAGCACAGGGCTGTATTTTGAACAAAGTATCAATCTGGGCCTCAGGGAAAGGTACCTTCAAAGTGTTTATCCAGGATAGAGATGGGAAACTAATCACTGTCTATGCCTTATCTTCCCCTTGCCGATCAGTTTGCTGGTCAAATGAGTCTGGCACAATCCATGCAGCCGGCTCGTGATCGCAATGAGTTTAATATATTATTTAATTTTCTTTCGAAGAATGTGTTTGCTTTGGGTTTAAGATCCGCGTGCCAGGGAGTATAAAGCCGTGATCCTGTTTGCTTTCCATTCTTGCAGACTTGCTTCTTTGGGGAATCTTTTTTGATTCATGAAGGGTTGTGCTGAAGAATGTGCTTTCTTTGCGGAAACAAAATCTCCATTAATCTGAATGGATGGAAATGTGAAGACTGACAGAAACTTTACAAATACAGGATGGGTGTTTTACGCATGCGTATAAGAAAAGCATTTCAGAGGCCTCCCTGGCAAAGTTTGATTCAGGATTGATATCTTTGTTTTTTTCTGTGTTGCAGGATGTGCAATATTGTGAGGTTTGCCCAAAGGGCCCTTTGCGAATTTCGTGTCCTGATTCTATTTTCCATTGCGACATGTCGCGCAACTGGGTTTTGTTTCCAAATAAACACTTAGGGTTTTAATGTCATCGAACTATTTTCCAACACAAGTTGAGTATCTAACTCACTGAACATACTTTAAACACTGGATGGACTGCAACAAAAAATAACTAATATCTAGTCTGAGTTTAGATGTATTACTGTGTTTACAAAGTAGAGTAGTGCCTGTATCCGTAGTCCTATACCTCTGTGCTTACATGGGTATATGTTTGCCTTTAGATTGATTAGTTTGCTTGTCTGCGTCTGCAGGATACGCCAAAGGGCTCTTTGCAATTTTGTTGTTATCGATTTGTTCTTAACAACAAGTTATTGTGCATTTAACTACTAGAACACTGTTTACACACAGGATTTATTCTCATAACGGATAATTAAGTTTGTGGTCAGAGGCATAGTGTGTTTGTAAACTAGAGCTAGAGCAGTGCCTGGATCCGTAATGCTTTTCCTACGTGCTAACAAGGGTATGTTTGGATGAAGGCACCGCTCTTGACTTCAGGGAAGAGACCATCAAAGTGTTTACACAGGGTCGAGATGAGAAACCAATCACTATCTATGGCTTCATCTTTCCCTGGTCGATCAATTCTTTGACTACTGGAGCAGCGGGTCGTTTTCTCGCTTCACTGAACAAGACCCTAACGATGTTTGTAAAGAGGACGTGGATGCATTTCTTGGATCCCTTGTTTTTGCTTGTGGCCGTTATAGCTTGCAAGTGAAGCACGCTTGCGTTTGCGACATACGAAGATAGATACCCATCGGCAAGGTTGGAACTCAGAATACAAGACAAGTACGTTGACAGGGTCGAAATGCAAAAACTAAATCAGCCAGTATGCACTACATTGCCAGGATTTTTAAGAGACATTTATTTCGTCAGAAATGAAGTGAAATAAAACTAAAGCGAAAAAAAAGTATATCCAAAAATTAGTGTAAAATGAATTTAAAAAATACCGACATTTCAATTTGGGCTAAACGTCTTCGTGTTGATTTCTGTGTATATCTTGGGATATCACACGTAAACATCCGGATGTCTTAGAATTCATGTAACCCTAGGGAGGGGTCTTTTGAAATAAATATTGACTTGACTTGACTTGAAAAAAACAACAACAACAAAAACACCCATCCGGATGTTCTACCTCGTAGCTGTCACGTTAAGACATCTGCAACAAGGCCTGCAACCTAAACCTTGACACAACAATTTAAGTTGACTGAAAAGGACAGAACCACGATCACACTTCACTAGCGAGATATAATCTTCGACGTACGCCAGCTCCTTTAGTAGGAAGCTATGACCTGCAAAATGCTGGAACTTGGCAGTGCAAGATCCTATCTGGGAGGGGAAAAATAACACTTCGAAGAAAATTGCTAGACGTTAACTAAAGGCCATCTACTTTTGCCCGCTTGAAGCCATCTTTGGTTGCTACATGGTGTGACAAAGTGCAACGGCCATTCTTTGATGTTATGGGCAGGATTTGAGCAGACTTCCTGGGCTTTTGGGGCATGTTTTACGGTCCTGCTTGATGAGCGTTGTTTCGATCGTCCCTTGGTGGAAGGAAGACTACACCAGTAAAGTGCTACCCTTGGCTTTTATCGCCTCTGCTGGTAGGCTCCCTCATTTGTGCAGATCAAGGACATCGATATCTGGAGAAGAGAAATGGAAGTTCTGAGTTGAGGGGCTGAATCGGGATTTGAACAAGAACGAGAAAGATCGCCGGGGGAGAGGTGGGTTTGCCGCCGCGGTGCCGTATGGGACTGTGTCAATGTGAGTGTGTGTGTGTGTGAGTGTGTGTGTGTGAGTGTGTGTGTGTCAGGGGGGGGAGGGGTAAAGCTGTATGTGTTATCCCGAATAAAAACGATCTTTCACAAGAACAATGGTTTTGTTACCAGTCCAAACATGGCGCACGACCAAATCGCAATGGCCAAGACGTGTGAAAAACTCCTCCCCTGAAAGTTACAGTTTAGGGAATTTAAACAAACAGCAATTGTTTTCTGTTGGGATTTTTGTCAATTGGTTTTTTTGGGATGAGAAATTCTGGCGACTGAATGAACAATGTGTTTCCTGGTTTCCAAGACCGAAATCGGAAGTACACAGCATTTAAAGGCACATTCCTTATCGCGTAAGCGATCATTTTGCACCACAACAGATTTGCTCAGGTTTGTGCACAGGATAAGCTCTATACGCACAAAGCACTTTCCAAAAAAGTACAGAGTGGGATTTTTTGTTGAAGTCATTTCTTCAGTGACACCCATGTTAATGAACTGAATTAATTCAGGCAAAAGTCCCATTCTGCACAGAATATGCAACCACGCTATCGATTTTTGGTAAGGCATCAACTGAAAAGGAGCTCTTATTCTACGTGAAAGTCTGGACATATTGTTAACACAATGGCGTATACGAGAAGGACAATACCCTATAATGTTGATGCGACAGACCCTCTAGCTCTATACACATTGAAAGACAGGCTTTCATTATCTCTATTCGCTACCCTGCTTACAGCTCAGCGTAGTCGCTGATCATTTCGCATCAACACCGTCATTACTGCAAAGAATACATGCTCTCCTGAAGCGTCCAAATACTTTGACCTCAGTATTTCACGGGCTCCAGTAAATATGTCGCTATATACATGTCATCCTCTTCATTGCTATGCATACGCCAGGCAAAATGACTACGCACTGTCGCTTTCCAAGACTGTGTAACGATTCCCAATCTTCCCCCATTGCTTCAACACCATTAGTAAACATCATCTATCTGATAGATGTGTACAACTCTTTGGCAAATATATGCAGCCATTATGGATCTTTTATTGCTGATTGTTGTGATGAATAACCTATGTGCTGAAAGTTAGTTGAAGTCATCTCTTTTCTCTGAATAAATTAAGGCATCAGCCAACACTTGTTAAAAAAAAATTTTTATTATTGAAAAAAACAACTTTGTTAAATATTCAAGGATTTTTTGAACTAAGGATTTAAAAGCGAGGATGAAAAAAACAACTTTGTTAAATATTCAAGAACTTTTGAACTAAGGATTTAAGAGCGAGGATGCAAGCCTTGGTGCAGTGACATATTATGTCATCAAAGTTTTGATCGTCCATGGGTCAACTCAGTTAGGAACCGCGCTCCTTATGGCTCAGTCTTGAAAACAACGTGGGATATACTTTTGCTACCTTAAATTACTTCCATCCATTATTGCCAATGTTAACAGTGTATATGGACACTACTCTCCAGAGTGTCAGTGCGATAGTCTTCACAGTGAAAGTAGAGTCCACAAACACAAAGTTGTGATTTTCTTACCGTCTGTTGGTATTATTTCTATTGAAACCCTATTCTATTTAATCTTGTGGAGCAATTAAAGATAATGTTTTAACAAGATAACTCTCTTTGAAACATTGGTAAATTTGCCCCATGCTCAAGAACACACGTACGTACTGTTGCAGCGTACACTGACTAATTGAGCCCCATTATCTGGCTGATGGAAGAGGAGTGCCGTGAGATTAACTAGTTAATTATCACATAATTATGGTGAGAGCATATCACCGTCGCTCCCTTTTAAGCCCATATAATTATTTTTTTTGCAGTCATATGTGATACTTTGTTTTTCTTTTGTCCTCT
>NC_090245.1:26575874-26600874 GCF_037325665.1 Littorina saxatilis | reverse complement strand
CCATAGTCATTGTCATTGTCATTCTCTCTCTCTCTCCCTCTCTCTCTCTCTCTCTCTCTCTCTCTCTCTCTCTCTCTTGTGCGATTATTATGTTGTACCTTTTTTGCACCTGATGAGTTACATTATTTGCAACGTTAACCATTTGTTCACACTCTTTCATAAGGGGCTATGGCCTATTGAATAAATCATCTGCGTCTGCGTCTCTCTCTCTCTCTCTCTCTCTATCTATCTGTGTCTCTCTCTCTTTCTCTCGCTTTATGTTTTTGTTTGTGATGGTCTGTCGAATTTTCTCTCTCTTCCCCCCACTCTTCTGTCTCATTTTTGTCTTTTTCTTTGCCTTTCTCATTCTGTCCGTCTGTTTGTCTCTCTGATACTCTCTCTGTCCCCATCTCCTTTATCTCTCTCTCTCTCTCTCTCTCTCTCTCTCTCTCTCTCTCTCTCTCTCTCTCTCTCTCTCTCTCTCTCAAAGGCAGTTGCACACACATTTGATCACACTACAAACTGCCCCTGATGTTTAGTTTCCATTGTGTACTCGGATAATGTATGCAATGCTCTTAAGTGTTTGTTTGTTTTTTAAATATTGTATATGTAGTTAATCTGAATGTGTAATCCCTCGTCCCCCTCCCCCTTCTTCTTGAAACTTTAGCTGCCTGTATATGGCCCTGTTCAGCAATACATTGCTGTACTTTTTAAAGAAATTTAAAAAAACATTTACGTTTGTTGTGTCTGGTTTTGTTTTATATGACTTTGTGAGTCCAATATTTTTTATGTTTATACTCGACCATTATTTTGATGTTATATTAGTTTAATACTTTGATGAGGTATGTGTGCAGTCTTTGCTTTGTTTACAATTATTCTCTGTATATGTTCCAAGGACAGGTTGGAAGATTAGGCTAAGTCTAAAACCTTTATCCTTATGTAATAAAGTTCTGAGTTCTGAGTTCTCTCTCTCTCTCTCTCTCTCTCTCTCTCTCTCTCTCTCTCTCTTTCTGGCCATTTATATATCATCCACTCTCTTCATATTAGCACCATGTGTGTGTCCTTGTTCAGCCCACACTGTAGCTAATTTATTTCCTCACTTCACGCACATGGATGTACTCGCACTCTTTGATGTAAAGCAACAAAACACTGCTTCTATCGGGGCGGGGATGTAGCTCAGTCGGTAGCGCGCTGGATTTGTATCCAGTTGGCCGCTGTCAGCGTGAGTTCGTCCCCACGTTCGGCGAGAGATTTATTTCTCAGAGTCAACTTTGTGTGCAGACTCTCCTCGGTGTCCGAACACCCCCGTGTGTACACGCAAGCACAAGACCAAGTGCGCACGAAAAAGATCCTGTAATCCATGTCAGAGTTCGGTGGGTTATAGAAACACGAAAATACCCAGCATGCTTCCTCCGAAAGCGGCGTATGGCTGCCTAAATGGCGGGGTAAAAACGGTCATACACGTAAAAGCCGTGGGAGTTTCAGCCCATGAACGAACAAACAAACAAACTGCTTCTATCAGCACTGAGGATGGCGACTCATGTTTCAGCAATTAGCACTTGGTCAACCTTAAAACAATGTTGCCATATATATGGTGGATTTATATGCTCGTTGTTCTATCACATATCCATGTCTTGCAGGCTTTTACATCCGCAGCTGTGATGTTGTTCGGCCTTTGAACTTTTTATCTTTTTTTTAAATCTGTTTTTATTATTTTTTTTTTATCTCGTTGCATGTTTAAATGTCTGTCCGTTGTAACTTCTGTCGAACTCCTTTCTGCTTAACACCACTAAAACTTGAAACAACTCCCCCCCTTTTTTTTTGGCGGTCAAAATGTGGACAGTTTTTACAAAGATCCTCCTCCTCCCCCCCCCCCCCTTTTTCATGAGCTTTACGATATGTTCAGTGCGAAAAATTGTACACATAACCGTGTTGAAAACGTGTGTACTTTTACGGTTCCATCACAGGTTCATCTCTCGCATTCTGTTACACACGCAGTGGTAATCACCCTTTGAGCTTCTTATCACGAAGAAAATTACTATTTTCTACCCTCACAGCAGAGCCATTACGGACATAAATCGTATAATATATATTGCAGGTTTGTCTGTATGATGTTCTGTCCGTTTGGTTCCTTTCTCTAACTCGCACTATGAAGTAATCTACTTTTCTTTCGTGCAAACTGAGACAAATCAACCACCGATGCTGTCATTGCAAACACAATTCTAATTACGTAACGAGAACTCTTCTGTTAAAAAATCTCAGCACGATTCAGTGTCGTCGCTGGGAAGCTCAACTTGGAGAGTGGCCATTTTCTGCTTAAAAACGTGTTTCTTTAAATAAAAACCAGTCCACTTAATCTTCTAATTGCGTCAAGGCGAACGCAACAGACAATGGTAAGTTTGAAAATGTTGCACGATCAAGGGCAATACTTTTCTGTGTTACAAAAACACATTTTCTTCGTAACTTTTTACATTTTGTATTCCTTTATTGCTGTATTTTTTCCATCCATCCTATCTTGGTTCATTACCTTGTTTCTTTCTTTCTTCCTTCCTTTCTCTGCCGACATCGAGTCGATACTGGTTTTCCTCCCATCAACATATTATTAAACGCACGTGTTACATCAGTGATTCGGGTCGTATTCATTTCGGCCTAAACGGGACGTGACCTTTGTCACGGGCGATAAATCATTGCTTTCGACCATCTTTTTGACGTCACACAGGAAGTAGGATGGTTTAAGAGTACTGGACCAAATTGCCGCCTGGGCAGAAATGGAGAATCAATTCGGGCGCCAAAAAAATCAGCAGGCACGGTCGCTAAATGTTCATGCAAGTAACATAACATAATGTGTGCAGAGAGAGAGAGAGAGAGAGAGAGAGAGAGAGAGAGAGAGAGAGAGAGAGAGAGAGAGAGAGAGAGAGAGAGAGAGAGAGAGAGAGAGGGGGGGGGGGGGGGGGCAGGGTTCCTTCCCATCCAAGTCGCTTAGTCAAGTGAATGTTCTGCCGTGTGGATTGCGTGCTACGTTTGTCAAAAAGAAGTGCAGTAATTACGGTGTAGGAATTCTTTGGGCTTGCATCTGCAGGAATTTTCCTCTCGGGCATCAACCTGCAGCAACCAAAGACAGATCGACACACAGGCTGGCTGAGAGACTGGCAGATATGCAGACAAACAGGAAGACACTGGCGTGGATACAGATACAACTTAACTCATGCATGTGCGCATGTACATTCTCTTAGGGGCTCCCTCCCCCTAAGCGCCTGGAGCCAATTGATGGGACTCGCGCTATAGAAAAGTTATTTATTATTATTATTATTTATATCTCTCTCCCTGCGGTCTCATAAATTCAACCAATTAGTCTAAGAGCTCAAAACTGTAGCTTTAAAAAAAGTGAACTTGATCAACATTGCCTGTTAGAAGCAATTTTATTTTATGTATGGCTTCAGATGCCATTTTAGAAGACACCCAGAGGGGATGTCACATTTCTGACTTTTCGGTATCCAAGATGGCGGCTAATTCAAAAGGGCGGCCAACCCTGACGTAAGTCTGGCACATAACATGGTGAAGTAGCATCTCATTTTAAAGGTATATTTGAGAGGAATAGATATTTAACATCAGCAATTCTGCGAACATACTAAAATTTATGTTAAAAGCATTTTAGATGTTCACAGACATCTAATTGAAGCATCCAGATGGGATGTCAGCTTCTAACAAGCAGGATTGACCAAGTTTACCATGTCCGACTGGAGCTATCTGACCAAACGGATACAAACCTAAAAGCTGCGCAATTGTCCCAACTGTAATGCAAAGTAGAGAAATGACACATGTCGACATTGGGCACGATTATTCATAGACTGGCACAGTTGTGGACCATCAACATGCATTACTCTAAATTTTAAGCGACGTTTACCTTTTTTTGCGTTTAGAAGCATTACGCAGTCGGTCCAAGATGATGCCCTCGAGGTGCATATAAATAAAAGATGATGCATTCATTGACATTGGGATGTTGGAGATTTAAGGGCAGAGATGGCATGGAAATTAAGTTTTGTTTCTTTGGCAAGCTTTTCAAGTTCTGTTTCAAGGGTCTTGATAAAAATCCTCACAAAAACTAAAGTTTGTTGTCCTTAAAAGTGATATTTGAATGAATTATGGGTCAAAATGGAAGTTGTTTTGCGATTTTTATTTTTAATAAAACATGTAGTTTTGGAGACATATTCATCTTCCAGAAAATTAAACATAGAACTTTGCATTATGTTTTATTCATTCTGAAAAGGTCCCTGGATGCAACAACAAAGCAACTTTTAGGTACAGAACGCATGTTTGCGGATGGACCGACTTATTTTACTACCACCGTTCGTCAAACGCAGGCAATTCAATGGATGATAAGTGGGCCGACACGCAGACGTTCAGACAGACATACAAACAGACAGACAGACACACATCTACAGACGGACGGCTTAGTTGACACAAAGGTAAAATGACAGAAGGAAGTTTAACTGAAAAAAACAAACCCATCGGTACATATACGGACGCACGGACGGTCGGTCGTAAAAGATGTCAGAAATTCAAATTCTTGCACCTAACTTTCATGAAGAAAACTTAAAAAATAACACCTGTGTTAGTTGTAAAAAGAAACACATACCTGATTAAACATGTATGCTGAGTTATGCAGCATAATAATGCAGAAGCGACTGTTAAGTTTTGACCGCATCAGCAATTTTTATCCAGATAATCAACACCCTAGTTCTCTCAGAAAATATGCACGTCGGCGGTCCAGACTTGAGATAACTAGCGCAGGCGTGGGGAAAGGTCACGAAAAGACTTGAGGTAAATTGATGACCTTCAGCAGTAACATAGCATTACAACTATATAAGGCGATAGTAGCCACAAAGAGGTTGTAATTGGTTGGTTGGTTGTTATTGTTTAAATCAATATGAGGCTTGTATCGCGCGTATTCCGTGGGTACAGTTCTAAGCGCAGGGATTTATTTTTTTATTTTTTTATTTTTATTTTATGCAATTTATATCGCGCACATATTCAAGGCGCAGGGATTTTTTTATGCCGTGTGAGATGGATTTTTTTTTACACAATACATCACGCATTCACATCGGCCAGCAGATCGCAGCCATTTCGGCGCATATCCTACTTTTCACGGCCTAATATTCCAAGTCACACGGGTATTTTGGTGGACATATTTATCTATGCCTATACAATTTTGCCAGGAAAGACCCTTTTGTCAATCGTGGGATCTTTAACGTGCACACCCCAATGTAGTGTACACACGAAGGGACCTCGGTCTTTCGTCTCATCCGAAAGACTAGCACTTGAACCCACCACCTAGGTTAGGAAAGGGGGCAGAAAATTGCTAACGCCCTGACCCAGGGTCGAACTCGCAACCTCTCGCTTCCGAGCGGAAGTGCGTTACCACTCGGCCACCCAGAGGTTGGTTGGTTGGTTGGTTGGTTGGTTGTTATTGTTTATCGTCTCTTCAGCATTTTAATGCGATTCGAGACCGCCACACAGAGGTAAAGATGTTCTTTGTGTCTTCAACACATGTACATGTAGACTGACGCGATGATAGGCCATAATGACACGAGTTCCTTTCTTTTGTAACGATTGCCGTTGTATAGCTTGCACTTTGAGTTTGTCATGAAATGATAGTTAATTACTGTGCCATACGTTTTGGTCTTCTCGGATTTTAGATTTTATTTTGCACATTCAGTTCACGGTTAAAACCATAGGGTCCATATTGGTTTGCACAAGACTCATCCTTTTTTTCGAGATTCATTTGTGTCATGATGCACACATGTTCACATGACTCACATATAAAAAAAACCAAAAAGACACAACAAACAAACAAACAAAAACAAAAAAGACACCATTAAAAAAGGTGGAAATCTTTGACACATGATATATTCGAAGATAAATATTGGTTGTTACAGTTTGTCCCTCTCGCCCGAGGCTGAATTTATTTTTAATTGTGCATCTGTTCTTTTTGCCGGATGTTCCATTTCCTGCAACGAGGATATCAGTTGCAGACATTTTTGACGCCACCCCCCCCTCTCCTTCCCCTGCAGACATACTTTTCTATTATTTTCTGGAAATAGGCAAAACTAAAAAAAAATGTCAAACTGAAAAAACAACACGCAAGCAAACAAGCAAACTGATTTTAGCCTTTTTGACTTTGTTTGACTCTTTCTTTTTTGAATTTTCATTCCAATAGTGCTTTTCTCTTCCCCCCCCCCTTCCCCCCTTCCTCTCCTTGTCCATCTCAGATTTTCCCGTTTCTACGTCACTTTCTTTCTTTCTTTCTTTGGTGTTTAACGTCGTTTTCAACCGTTCAAGGTTATATCGCGACGGTTCACTTTCTTTCGGCTGATGATGTTGAAGAGGAACCACATAAGCAGTAACCGAATATGTATGACCTACTTCCTTGCGTAAACTTCTTCTTCTTCTTCTGCGTTCGTGGGCTGAAACTCCCACGTACACTCGTGTTTTTTTGCACGAGTGGAATTGTACGTGTATGACCGTTTTTTTACCCCGCCATTTAGGCAGCCATACGCCGCTTGCGTAAACAATTTCCAGGCTTGGCATTTTCTACTTTTTCCTTACTTCACCTAGTCCTCAGCTGCCCTTTTTGAGTTTTAGCTCTAATAAGAAGATGTTTTAAAAGTGGCAACAGGGAGGGAGAAAAAGGCTCTGGGATTGAATCAAGCGGTTAACAGGCAGAATGGCAGAGCCATCGAGTGCTGGTGTTGAAAGTAGAGGAGGAGCAGAATAAGAGGAGGACGGAAGGTGGAGGTTGTTCCCCTGTGTCCTCTCACTTAACGTCATCAATCTCTAGCTATGCCCCCGGGTAAAAAGCGCTCGACTTGCAATGTGGGGCCCCCCTGTCTTTCGCTGCAGAGCAAAAGAGCAAAGCAACAAGGGACAAAAGAGAAAACAAGTCGCGTAAGGCGAAAATACAACATTTATAATATAACATTTAGTCAAGCTCAGTCGAACTCAGAATGAAACTGAACGCATTGCATTTTTTCCGCAAGACCGTACACTCGTAGCATCGTCTGTCCACCGCTCGTGGCAAAGGCAGTGAAATTGACAATCAAGAAAAGCGCGGTAGCGGTTGCGCTGACGAGGATAGCACGCTTTTCTAGATCTCTATTCTTTTTAACTCTCTGAACGTGTTTTTAATCCAAACATATCATATCTATATGTTTTTGGAATCAGGAACGGACAAGAAATAAGATGAAATTGCTTTTAAATTGATTTCGGAAATTTAATTTTAATCATAATTTTTATATTTTTAATTTTCAGAGCTTGTTTTTAATCCGAATATAACATATTTATATGTTTTTGGAATCAGAAAATGATGAAAAATATGATAAACGTAATTTTGGATCGTTTTATAAAAATATAATTTTAATTACAATTTTCAGATTTTGAATGACCAAAGTCATTAATTAATTTTTAAGCCTTCAAGCTGAAATGCAATGCCAAAGTCCGGCCTTTGTCGAAGATTGCTTGGTCAAAATTTCAATCAATTTGATTGAAAAATGAGGGTGTGACAGTGCCGCCTCAACTTTTACAAAATGCTGGATATGACGTCATCAAAGACATTTATCGAAAAAATGAAAAAAAATATTCTGGGGATTTCACACCCAGGAACTCTCATGAAAAATGTCATAAAGATCGGTCCAGTAGTTTACTCTGAATCGCTCTACACACAACACACACACACACCCACACACACACACACAGTCACACACACACATACACACACACACCCAGGAACTCTCATGAAAAATTTCATAAAGATCGGTCCAGTAGTTTACTCTGAATCGCTCTACACACACACACACACACACACACACACACACACACACACACACACAGACACACACTCACACACACATACACCACGACCCTCGTCTCTATTCCCCCCTCTATGTTAAAACATTTAGTCAAAACTTGACTAAATGTAAAAAAAGGAAAAAAGGTCAGGAAAATTGATTTGGGCACTAACGGCCATTATGTGCATTAAAAAACTCCGTCACCCGATTTTCCCTGTTTCGCCTACATTTTTGACCTAAAATCTTGCCCCCTAACTTCTATGTTGATTTACCTGAAAGTATACCTTCTGTACATATAAATGTCTTGGAAATTAAGTTTGACAACAACGGCCCTTATAAACATTTAGTATCAATCACCCAATTTTCAGTTTTATCCCTACATTTTAACCTCAATATGTTGCCCCTTAAAATCTATGTGGGTTTTTCTTGAAAGTATTCTTTTTGGGGGGTACAAAACGAGGTTAGGAAAACGAATTTTAGTATCAACGTCCCTCATGTGCATTAAAAATCAGTCACCGTACCCCCCACCCCCATTTTTTAAAGTAAACTTTTGCCCTTGAAATTAATGTGGATTTACTTGAAAGTGTACTTTCCGTATAGGAAAGAAAGTGTCAGGGAAATTGCTTTTGATAACAACAGCCTCTCTGTTCATTAAGTATCAGTCGCCCCATTTTCCATTTAACCACAAGTATTGCCAGTCTACGTGGATTTACTTAAAAGTATACGTTTGACCGCGTAGAAAGAGTTGCCTCTTATCTTTATTTTTTAATTTTTAATTTTTTAAAATTTTAATTTTTTTTTTTAGAAAATAACGAATAATAGCAAATATAATAACAATACATCTTAATCTTGTAGAAAGCATTTTTGCTTTCGTTATTTGTTTTGATACACAATCTGCTCACAAAACTGACAGAAGGCGCACATTTAAGTGCTTTATTGATGCAAAAGAGAACCTGATTGTACATGTATTAGAGTCTTGAAATGCTAGGCTGTATATGAAAGAAATGAGGTTTTTAATAAAATTTCATTGCAATGGATGTCGACCGATTTCATTATAACGTGTTGGCAAATATTCGCTTTCTAATGCTTTATTTAAATACAAAATCTACTTGTCCACTTCATTTGAATCTACCTTTTTGATTTCAGTGGATATTCTGAGTCTTGTATTCAACGTGCAAATAGTCGAATTGCAGTTCATTCAGTACAGACAGAAGCCCTGGACATTTTTCATCCTACAAAGATTCGCTATTAAAACTGCTTTAAAAACTGTACTCCTTATGTTCCTTTCAACTTGTAGACTCTTTCAGCTTTCGTTGATAACGTCAAATTTTTTTTCGACGAATCTGTTTGATCGTCTCAGTATTGAGCACACTGGCAAATAAAAAAAGTTTAGTCGAGACCGGCGGACACACGAGCGTTTCTAATAGCCTGTCCATACTCGGTTTCTTTCGAGAAAAAAAAGGCGGATGTGAGGTGTGTATGTAAAATAACTAAATCATTTTTTTTGCATCCAATTCTAACAGTGCCGTTGATCTCGAGCCAATTGAGCAGATAAAAAATTCGTTTGACAATATAAAACGTACACCACAGTCTTCCAAACAAGCCCTACATTAGTTCCGATTCATGTCCCCTTTGGGCAGTTGATCAACTCAGATTACGCGTGAGGAACGGCCTGATCCTTGCCCTTTGGGATCCGTACAGCCACCATCCAATGACTTGTTTCCAGTACCTCAGTGACCAGACGTCATCAAACGGCCATTCGTCATAAGCGTTGGGAGGCTCAACGTCTGTGGTACCAATGTAAACTCATGCCGCGTTTAGCAGAGAGAGAGAGGGAGAGGGGCGGAGGGGGGGAGATATAGGGGAGAGAGGAAAAAAGAAGAGAGAGAGAGAGAGAGAGAGAGAGAGAGAGAGAGAGAGAGAGAGAGAGAGAGAGAGAGAGAGAGAGAGAGAGAGAGACAAAGACAGAGAGAGAGAGAGAATTGAACTTTATTTAACAAGGATTAAGATTTAAGGCTACGCCTTTTCTTACAATCTGTTATTGGGACGCACAGACACACAATGATAAAATTAAAAAAGTTAAAAACAAAACAAAATGTATAAAAAAAGTTAACAACAAAAGGAGGTCGGACAACTTAAACACGTGACGATAAAGATGACGACGACGATGATGATGATGATGATGATGAAGATGAGGCATGAAGAGCATACACAAGTGGTTATTCATAAAATCAAATGCATACTATATATGCAGGTAATTATGCGTACAAGCTGGTAGCAATGGAACATGTATGCTTAGCAATAATACAACAAAAATATGTTCAGAATATAAAATGCTCAGCATATCAGAGAGAGAGAGAGAGAGAGAGAGAGAGAGAGAGAGAGAGAGAGAGACAAATGACAATGACAATGACAAATCTTTATTTTTCGAGAGAGAGAGAGAGAGAGAGGGAGAGAGAGAGAGAGAGAGAGAGAGAGAGAGAGAGAGAGAGAGAGAGAGAGAGAGAGAGAGAGAGAGAGAGAGAGAGAGAGAGAGTCCTTGTGTTTATTTAGCCACCAAACTCGCTCGTTCTCCATTCTTTACTATCTTCTGTTGCAGCCTAGCTAACTCTTTCTTTCACTCAAACCGATTGTTCACCTTTTAAGATTAGTTTTGGACATTGTCGGCCATTCGGATAAGTTCTGGCATCAGTTAAATTTGGTTCAATCCCTCCCCCTCCCCCCTGTTGATAGTATGTCCAGCTCACACTACGAGCGAGGAATGGTCAGATCCTTAATCTCGGGGAGCCATGCAGCCACCATCCAGTGACCCGTTCATCACCTCAGCGACAAAGCGCGCGTCATCAAATGGCCATACATCGTGGGCATTGGCGGACACATGGGACGTAAACTTGATCAAGGCGTGTTGCTGTTCGGGACCCTGTGTCACTCGTGTCAAGCAACATCCACCAATGGCGAAGTCACCGGAAAGTTACTCTTGGCTGCCTGGGGTTCGTGCTATCGAGAAGTTACCAGAGTAAATATTGCACGGTCACCGTGAGTTACTGCCACAGTTTTGGGTCTGGTCCTCAGGGATCCGAAGGTATATGTTCAGTTGGGGGTCTGCGTTTCAGTTAGAGATGTTAGAAAAACGCTCAAGCCTGCTCTGTGTGTGCCCCTTTGAGTTTCTGATGCATACAAGAGGCTCCATTTTATTTAGGTTTTACACTTTAAAGCCTGAAGTTTTATATAATCCTGTAAACCCTGTTGCGATATGAAAGACAACAGGAACAAAGTAATTCTGTACACAGCTGCACTGAGTTGTTTAGATCACCTTGACCTGTCCATGAAGAGATGTCATACGATGGACCATTAGTCCCTGCATGGTCAGTCCTTGTGGTTATTAGAAGGCAATTAGACTGCGTGTCGATGTGCCATCGGCGTTGTCCGCTTTTAAAGTTCCCCTGTGGCTGCATGCATGGCGACATCACATGGAAATTCGGTTTGTGCGGTCTTTCCTATACTCACACTTGCTTCTGTGTCCCCGACACCTTCACTGGTGCCAGCTGGGGAGTATGTGATGACCAAATGTTACGTTAAGAGCTGTTGCAGTAGCATCTAAGCTATTTGCTTTGCCTCTGAGAAGATACAAAACCCTTTCTGACCAGAAATGCTGGAGATGATGTGGGTCCTTTCCGCTAGACGTTGAAATGGCAAAGAAAAGAAGGCCGAAAGAACTATATTTTTTAATCCTAAATGTCTAGTGCCAGCATCGGTGTTTTTTCGTCTGTATTTTTTAACCACGATTTGTCACAATTCCTGAAGATTGTTAACGATGATGATGCAGAACTGGTCCAAGGCCGCTGTAACGTTCGAGAATATTCCCCTTCTTAAGTGCTTTTAGTTATGCGCTGTAGAAATCTCCTTAATAAATAAATTTTTAAAAAAACGTCCCCCGTGGGACCATTGCATTAAATCAAAAGTCCCCGAGGGACGTTCTAGATTAATGAAAAGGTCCCCCGGGGTCCTTCTATTATGGGCTCCCGCAGGGTACCCCCACCACGCATTTAGTCCCAGCTTTATTTATTTAGTCCCCAAAATAACCCCTCTATCCCATGTCAACCTCTCTCTCTCTCTCTCTCGCTCTTTCCGCCCTGTGTGTGTGTGTGTGTGTGTGTGTGTGTGTGTGTGTGTGTGTGTGTGTGTGTGTGTGTGTGTGTGTTCGGTGTGTGTGTGTGTGTGTGTGTGTGTGTGGGTGTGTGTGTGTTTGGTGTGTATGTGTGTGTGTGTGTGTTTGGTACGTGCTTACTTGGAAAGTTGATGAAATAGACGTATTCAACCGGGTTTGCATATTATTTTGCTTTCACTATTCAGGTTCACTCAGAACTCACTTTCTTGACCGCCTACATTTCTATGCTTTTGGAATAAAAATGTAGAATTGAAAAGAAGACTCAAGCCATAGAAAGAACAAGGTGAACAGTACATATCATATTCTAAGTGTCTGGAAATACTCGGAGATACTCATATTTGCAGTAACGATTGTTTTGATGTGTAAATGTCAAGGGAAATGATAAACAAAATCAGTTACCAACCCTAATTTGCCTCGAAAATAGTCTGATAAGTACGTCTCACTCTCCAGTAAGTGTCAGTGCCAAAGGCTAATGGAAACATAATGTAGAGTTCATAATTATGAAACCTAAGCCATAAAGTGCAAGAACAAGGTGAATAGTAAACGTCATATACTAAGTGTGCAGATGTACTCAGAAATACTCAGATGTGCAGAAACAATATGTTGATGTGTGACTATCCATGGAAACAAATTAAAGAAAAATAACTTTTTTTTAACATAATAACCAGAAAAGCCGTATTTTCGAAAAAGAAAGAAGAAGATTCAAGCCATACAATAGACAAGGTTTTCGCGCTGACAATTTTGAGCTGCCCTTTTTACATTTAGTCAAGTTTTGACTAAATGTTTTAACATAGAGGGGGGAATCGAGACGAGGGTCGTGGTGTATGTGTGTGTTTTGTGTGTGTGTGTGTATGTGTGTGTGTGTATGTGAGTGCCTGTGTGCGTGCGTGTGTGTGTGTGTGTGTGTGTGTGTGTGTGTGTGTGTGTGTGTGTGTGTGTGTGTAGAGCGATTCAGAGTAAACTACTGGACCGATCTTTATGACATTTTTCATGAGAGTTCCTGGGTATGATATCCCCAGAATTTTTTTTCATTTTTTCGATAAATGTCTTTGATGACGTCATATCCGGCATTTTGTAAAAGTTGAGGCGGCACTGTCACACCCTCATTTTTCAATCAAATTGATTGAAATTTTGGCCAAGCAATCTTCGACGAAGGCCGGACTTTGGTATTGCATTTCAGCTTGGAGGCTTAAAAATTAATTGATGACTTTGGTCATTAAAAATCTGAAAATTGTAATTAGAATTATTCTTTAATAAAACGATCCAAATTTACGTTTATCGTATTCTTCATTATGTTCTGATTCCAAAAACTTATAAATATGTTATATTGGGATTAAAAACAAGCTCTGAAAATTAAAAATATAAAAATTATGATTAAAATAAAATTTCCGAAATCGATTTAAAAACAATTTCATCTTATTCCTTGTCCGTTCCTGATTCCCAAAACATATAGATATGTGATATGTTTGGATTAAAAGCACGCTCAGAGAGTTAAAAAGAATAGAGATATAGAAAAGCGTGCTATCCTCGTCAGCGCAACCGCTACCGCGCTTTTCTTGATTGTTAATTTCACTGCCTTTGCCACGAGCGGTGGACAGACGATGCTACGAGTGTACGGTCTTGCGGAAAAAATGCAATGCGTTCAGTTTCATTCTGAGTTCGACTGAGCTTGACTAAATGTTGTATTTTTGCCTTACGCGACTTGTTCTCTCTCCCTCCTTTAAAATAAAGTATTTGTGTTGACCGTAGCCAGCACAATTCTCCGATCCTAAAAGATCCAAATCTAGGAGAGTTAATTTCAGCGACAGAGGCCATAACAATATTGATAGACAAAGTTTTCGAGATTTGGTGTTTATGTGCAGGATTATGGCAGATTTATGACAGTTCATCGAGGGTTTGTTGCCGCTGTGAGAAATGAAACAGTGGGTCAAACAGTTCAGACGAACATTGTGTTTCGGAGAGAAGATGGATGCACGTCATATAAAATTGTCAGCCCTTTTCTACTTGCAAGCTGAGACGCCTTTTATCAATCTGAGGTTCATTTGATTTATTCGTATATTTCATCTTTTTGAAAATCAACCTGATTTCCCGTGTGTCGGAAATAGCCATTCAAAATGCCTGGAGCAAAAAAACAACAACTGAAGATGTCATTTTGAAACTCTGCCACTTTGCAGCTAACTCGAATTTCCCGAAAGCAGCAGTCACAGGGGCAAAAATCAAATATGTAGGCTTCTTTGTTACGGACATTATTTTATTGGATATATCCTGTATGCATCTTAGGATGAAACGATGGAGTGGCAAGTATTTCGAGAGATAATAGATGAGACAAAGACTATTGCAGTGAAATGCAAAGACTCGCAACCTCCAAACAGTCTTGAACTTGCTTTGAGAGAGAGAGAGAGAGAGAGAGAGAGAGAGAGAGAGAGAGAGAGAGAGAGAGAGAGAGAGAGAGAGAGAGAGAGAGAGAGAGAGAGAGAGAGAGAGATCTTTTATTATGCAATTAGTGAAATAAGGACACTAGATACCCACATATTTAACCTCAAATTCGGTTACTCCGCAGTTTTGGTCCAACTTTAGGCAATCTAAAGATCGTAGATCTTGAATTGTGCACATGCCTTGCGTCGTAATTGGATTTTGTGGCTGAGTCTTGTCAGGAAAATTGCTTGAAGCAATTGGTTTAAAACTGACACGAGTTGTCTAACTTGTGTAGATCTTGTAATCTTATCTGTGCATTGTTGATCGTAATTTGATTTTTCTGTTGCTACAAATGGATCCCGTCGTTAAACTGTGAGTCTAGATGCTTATATCTTTGACAAATGTGCTGTGTGTGCGTGCTTCCTGTCACACTTATTTGTTACTATTATGTATTGCAGTTGATGACAACAGTTTGAACATCCGATATTTTTCTAGCTTCAAGAAAAGTTACGGATGCTCGCAACATACAGGGAAAAGTTCTCAGTTTTTGTTCGATTGTTCGCGCGCGTGTGTTTGGTCTGTGTGCTATCAGACAGATAGCATGACATGATGAAAATTGACACCACCTTCTTCATTACGAAATCATAACACACTGAATGTTTACATTTTGATTTTTCTGTTGCTACGAATGGATTCCGTCCGTCGCGATATAACCTTCGTGGTTGAAATCGACGTTAAACACCAAAGAAAGTAAAGTAAAGAATGGATTCCGTCGTTGGACTGTGAGTCCTAGCCTGCTCATATTTTGACAAATGTGCAGTGTGTGCGTGCTTCCTGTCAATTGTGATTGAGAGCATGCCTGTGGTTTATCCTAGATTACTCAGCCATTGCGTGCACGGCCTTTTAGACAGCATAATTATTCTGTGAATCCCACTAGACCGTTTGTAGCTAAATCAGGTTCGCGCTCTTCTCTGCGGAGCATGCGGACATAGTGTCTAATTTGCAAAATCCGATGTTCTTTAATGTTGAGCAGATTTTCAGAATAAACATGGCTAGATATAAATAAACATTAAACAAACTTACATTTGATGCCAATTAAAAGGAACATCGATCCTTTTGGGAGAAGAAGAGTTTAACCAGTCATGTATTGGCGTGCGTTCAGAAAGCTTATAGTCACTGACA
The DNA here is from genome assembly GCF_037325665.1 of Littorina saxatilis. Lineage (NCBI taxonomy): Eukaryota > Metazoa > Mollusca > Gastropoda > Littorinimorpha > Littorinidae > Littorina > Littorina saxatilis. Next base: position 26,585,286 of record NC_090245.1, on the reverse strand, counting down.
AACACTGCTTTGCGTGTTGCGTGGAACAAGCTGTTGTGGCTGATCGGCTTTCTTGGTGCAAACGAGGCTTAGTTCTGCAAATTCTCCAGGGGGGGTGGGGGGGGGGAGGAGGGGGGCTTTGACCTACATCACTGTACGTAAGATTAATCGACGTTTAATTGCTGAATGTTACCGTGGAACCCACTTTTAAGACCTACAAAATCTGAGAAATTCAGGCCTTTAAAAAGGAAGGAGTCTTAAAATGTTGGTTAATTTACAGAGCATATTAACAAACAGTCTGAAAAAAACAGGGTCTTAAAAGAGAGGAAGTCGGAAATTGGGGGGGGGGGGGGGTGTTTTAACAGAGGGGTTCCACTGTTCCACACACCCCTCAGTTCCCATGGCCTCGTCCTCCAAGTGATTTTCGTTGTGCAGCGTTTAAGGTGGAGTTGGTCCCGTCACGAGAAGCCCTACATACTCAAATGGCGTCTGCAAACAACAGCAGAGTCATGCACCACCTTGAATACGCTCCATGTTAGTGCAGTGCCAATAACGTTTTTCTGTCAGGCAAACGTGTTGTTTCACATGCTATGTAATTTTGTTTTCTTCTGCCTAGGTCATTGCAAGTTGTAAGGCACACGTCTTGCATGCTGGAAGGCAAAGCCTGGCCTTAATTTCCTATCCATAAAAAACCAAAAACCGTAGGTGTTCAAGATATGAAAAACAAAGGGAAGTAAGCGCTCTAAACCGTGTACGACATGGGTAATAAAGTAAGTGAGAGTTATGCGGCACCCTTCACCTGGCTTTCGAGAGAAAAACAAGCATTGAAATGATCAAGCGACTTTCATTCTTAAAAAGAGCGCTAGCTTACTTCCCTTTGTTTCTCATCTATCAAAATAGCGCCCTGCCTCATTTGTTTAAGTTCTCGTAAGTGTTCAAACGTAATATTTTCAGTGCTACAATTTTCAGTTATCTCTTATCTCTTGTGATCAACGTTTGTTCCCAGACCTTCGTCTTTTTTTTCCCCCCGTAAACCTCTGTAACTTTGTAACCTGTCTTCCCTGGCAATCAGCTGCGTCCTTGCATCTATCTCTTTGTGTCCCTGTCTGTCAAACAAACAAACAGACAGAGACAGACAGACTGAACGACAGGCCTAGAAAACTAGCGAGTAACATGATGAATCCGGTGTTTATTGCAAGAAATGTAAGATTACGACCTTTACATCCATCATTTTCGAAATCTTTATTCCGAGCAATGTTCCAGATCTTCCTCCGGTGTAAGGCCAAAAAAAAAATAGTCTGTTTACGGTAACCCGACCGACCCTATTTTTTTCGCGCGACCCTAGACTCTTTTTTTGGCATTTGGGGGGAAAAAAAGGCAAAATAACGTAAAAATATGTCTTTTTGGGAAAAAAAAAATAAACAAAAATCCCGACCTACCGACCCTATTTATTTGGCCTATGTTACCGTAAACAGACCTTTTTTTTTGGCCTAATACAATCATTAATCTGGCTGCTTTGTCTTGTGATCGGTCTTTCGCTCAATCTGTCTCTTCCTTCTACCTATTACGTATTGAGTTGTTTCTCAAACGTTGTTTTTTCTTCCCGTCGATTTGTTGCTTCCCTCGCCCCACCTTTCTTGTTATCGAACAAGCGCGTGTTGGATCGTTATTAGTGTTGTTTGGCCAACGATGTATCACTTAATTCCTTCTCTATACTTCTTTTAGCAACCACGGCTTCCCTCCAATCTTCTCAAGAGACGATAAACAATACTAACCAACCAACCAACCAACCAACCAACCAACCAACCAACCAACCAACCAACCAACCTACCAACCAACCAATCGTCTCTCTTTAGTCTTACAAGGTCACCATTCGTCTTCCTTCTGCCCACCATTATACAAGTCTTTCCTTCTCTCTCCCTATGTTTGGGCTTGGTTTAAAGAAAACACAGTCAGTCTTTATTCCGTCGCTTCCCACATAACTATAAAGATCTGTCTTTTTATGTGTGTCTCCCTTTTTCCTGCTTCTCTCTCTGTGTCTGTCTGGGTGGCTGTCTGTCTGTCTCAGCCCCCCTCCTCCTCAACCTCTACTGCAATCACCAAGTCCTTATTGTCATTCTCGCGAAATCTCGACTCAGTAGTGCATAGCCAATCACTGTACGCGTGGCTTGGATCGGTGACCGCACCCAAACCTTTTCTCTCTCACGTGCTTGATCCGCATTTCATTGTATTGACGGGGGGCTTTGGGTGTTCAATTAGTTGTCGATCAAAGCGTGAATGAGATAGGGTGATCTCCAATGTTCTCTCCTCGGGCTATTGATCTGTCTGATCTGCGGAGAGAAGGGCTTCAGGACACGCTTAATTGTGCACACATGGACTCTTGCACAAACACGAAGAAGCACGTACAGTCCTGTTTCAATATACTTAGGCAGAGAATCACACGGACAGGCAGGCAGGCAGGCAGACAGGCAGGCAGACAGACAGGCAGGTAGGCAGGCACGAAGGCAGGAAGACAGGCTGTGATCTGAGGGCAAATATTAATACTGCAAAAAATATACTGCCAAGCAGACTAGACAGACAGACAGACAGAGAGACAGAGACAGACAGACAACCACTAGCGAGTAACATATATGCGCCTCGTGACACATACGAACACCTAGCTTGAAAGGAAAAACCCAAAACAAGACGCATCACAGGCAATGGAGGAAAGCGGACAGACAGACAGACAGACAGACAGACAGACAGACAGACAGACAAACAGACCCAGAAAACTAGCGAGTAACATATGCGCCTCGAGACACATACGTACCGCCAAAATTGAAAGGAAATAAAACAAAACAAGACACATCACAGGCAATAAGGAAAGCGGAACAACACATGACATTACGGCCATATGTCAGGCCAAAATCAGTATTCCCATTGTCATTGAAAAACAAAAATCCAAAGTCTGTAGCCTTAGGTCAGCTTTCATTCAACACTTACTTTAAAAATGACCGGCGCGGTTGACCTAGTGGTAAGGCGTCCGCCCCGTGATCGGGAGGTCGTGGGTTCGAACCCCGGTCGGGTCATACCTAAGACTTTAAAATTGGCAATCTAGTGGCTTCTCCGCCTGGCGTCTGGCATTATGGGGTTAGTGCTAGGACTGGTTGGTCCGGTGTCAGAATAATGTGACTGGGTGAGACATGAAGCCTGTGCTGCGACTTCTGTCTTGTGTGCGGCGCACGTTATATGTCAAAGCAGCACCGCCCTGATATGGCCCTTCGTGGTCGGCTGGGCGTTAAGCAAACAAACAAACAAAATTACTTTAAAAATCGATTGTCGGTGCAAACAAGCACTGCAGGTTTTGTGACACTGCGTAGAAATACAGAGCAATACAGAGAAATGTCCCCCACCCACCCCCATCCCCCACCAACCCAACCAACATACAGACACAGACACACAGACACACAGACACAGACACACACACACACACACACCACAAACACACACATACACACGCGTCATCACACACACACCACACACACACACACACACACACACACACACACACACACACACACACGCAAAACTACATATTCATGCATAACTAATGGAGAAACGAAGTTGTTTTTAATGCGATGAATAAAAAAAAGCGATCAGGCCGACGGTAACTGCCCTCTTAAGCAGTGCCAGTGTGCGATCCCCCAGACCCCAACCCACCCCCCCCCCCCCCTCCTTCAGGAACACATGGCTTACTTTCCTGCTGCGTGCGCAATGTATGTCAGGTATTAATTTCATAAAGTAGTGCCCTTATTCTAGCTAAGCATTGTCTTGCTCTAGTACTATGTCAAAGCAATGTCTTCCTTGTTCGCCAGCCACGTCAAGGTTAAACAATTCATGACACAAAACGCGCAAGTCTTGACCTTGCAGGTTCGGCAGACAATTCTTGAGCCCGAAGTCGACTTTGCGCAGTCTTTTTACAGAAAACTTAGTGCAAAAGCTTCGTGCGGCCAGCTTCGTGCGGCCAGCTTTGCGAAGTATACTTCGCGTAGTCGACTTCGCCCAGTTAATTTGAGGCTTTACAGTAAGACTGTCATGTAAAGTTTCAACTTAATTTTAAGTCTGATGCAAGAGATGTTTCATCTAAGATTGCTTTGAGAATATTGATCCTCATATTTTTACACTGCTTACAATCCATCTCACGGCTTAACCTGGAGAAGATCCTGCTCGTACATAGTTTGCGAAAACTAAGTCGCCTGTGTCTTCTCACAAGAAAACTCCAAAAATAAAGAGAAGATTTGACGAATCTTTACTTTTTTTTAATAGTTTTTTTTATAGTGTTTTGTAGGGGGGGGGGGGGGTTAAAGGGATCAGGTAATGAAGTTTTGAGGAAAAATGTAGTGGCATGCTTGAAGGCTGGTTTTGCATGCATGTCCAGTACGTGACCTTGAACTTCTGTCGGGGCATTCAAAGTTCGAGTCAGTTCATTGGCAAGCCCTAGTGGCACTCACCACCAGAGATGTTTTCCTGGTCATGCTATGTCTGTGCCAGACTGAATATGCATACTAAACGGTAAACCGTTTATTTGCTATATCTGTTTCTTCACATCAAGAGATCCTGATCTTTTACTTGGCCTCCATGCCATGAAAACAAACATCATAGGACTTCCGTGTTTTACTCAGAGGAAACGTGGCTCAGACGAAACTGGTTAAATGGACAGTAGCCACTCTGAACGGGTTTGATGTCGCTAAAACAACCATTTCAGATTAGGCCAAAAAAAAAAAATTGTCTGTTTAGGGTAACATGACCAAAAAAAGTAGGGTCGGTAGGTAGGTAAAGTTTTTTTTTTTTTTTTTTTTTTTTTTTGTGTAAATGCTATGTTGGCTGAACATTCACTTCTTATATTTGATGAATACATGTTTCAAAACTAACGTATAAATAAAACAGAGAGAAAGGGAGAGAAAGAAACGCCAAATGTCTCTTTTTAGCATTTTTACCTCTTTTTTTTTTTTTTTTTTTTTTTGAAATCAAAAAAAAGTTTTTGGGTCGGCGCCAAATCGATAGGGTCGGTCGGGTTACCCTAAACAGACAATTTTTTTTTTGGCCTTAATAAAACAACGATCTTGACAGTGTCCACTCTAAACGAGTTTGCCGTCGCTAAAACACCATTTCAGATTATTATACCAACGATCGCACACAAAGACGAAACACCATTTCAACTCATTTATACAACGATCGTACACTCCATATCGGTATACACAGAGAAAAGAGACCTTCAAAGATCGAAACCTACGAAACTGTTTTCAATCAGTTCCTTTCGTCAGTGGGACCGTTGTAGGTGGCACCGTTGTAGGTGGGACCGTTGCAATGATTGCGCTACCCGCTCTGTAAAGGCGGCCCTGAAGTGAGCCCGAAGTCGACTTCGCGAAGTCTTTTGACTGAAAACTCAGTGCTAAAGCTCCGTGCGGCCAGCTTCGCGAAGTCTTTTGACTGAAAACTCAGTGCTAAAGCTCCGTGCGGCCAGCTTCGCGAAGTCTTTTGACTGAAAACTCAGTGCTAAAGCTCCGTGCGGCCAGCTTCGCGAAGTCTTTTGACTGAAAACTCAATGCTAAAGCTCCGTGCGGCCAGCTTCGCCAAGTCTTTTGACTGAAAACTCAGTGCTAAAGCTCCGTGCGGCCAGCTTCGCGAAGTCTTTTGACTGAAAACTCAGTGCTAAAGCTCCGTGCGGCCAGCTTCGCGAAGTCTTTTGACTGAAAACTCAGTGCTAAAGCTCCGTGCGGCCAGCTTCGCGAAGTCTTTTGACTGAAAACTCAGTGCTAAAGCTCCGTGCGGCCAGCTTCGCGAAGTCTTTTGACTGAAAACTCAGTGCTAAAGCTCCGTGCGGCCTGCTTCGCCAAGTCTTTTGACTGAAAACTCAGTGCTAAAGCTCCGTGCGGCCTGCTTCGCGAAGTCTTTTGACTGAAAACTCAGTGCTAAAGCTCCGTGCGGCCAGCTTCGCCAAGTCTTTTGACTGAAAACTCAGTGCTAAAGCTCCGTGCGGCCAGCTTCGCCAAGTATTTTGACTGAAAACTCTGTGCTAAAGCTCCGTGCGGCCAGCTTCGCCAAGTCTTTTGACTGAAAACTCAGTGCTAAAGCTCCGTGCGGCCTGCTTCGCCAAGTCTTTTGACTGAAAACTCAGTGCTAAAGCTCCGTGCGGCCTGCTTCGCGAAGTCTTTTGACTGAAAACTCAGTGCTAAAGCTCCGTGCGGCCAGCTTCGCGAAGTCTTTTGACTGAAAACTCAGTGCTAAAGCTCCGTGCGGCCAGCTTCGCGAAGCATAGTCGACTTCGCCCAAGTAAGGACAGGCTTAAACCTCACCAGTATTTAATACTTATACTTTCGTAAACTTGCTGAAACTGGTAATTTTGCCGAAGAACAAACAAATCGCAGCAAAGTATTCATGGATAAACTGTCCTTCACCCAGAGCGTGGAAAACAACACATCACCAGTTATGTTTGTAGCAGCTATATTTATAACGTCATTTACAGTCGCTGTTTCCTCTCCAGAGCCGGGGATATTCCTGCACAAGGCAAAAGAAAAGACCATAGAATGATAGTTCTAACCCGCAGTCTCACAACGTCAGCTGCTCAGGGCAGGGATAGTTTCAAGACGAGAAATCATCTTTGGCGTCGACCTCTAGGGAATACTATGGGATATTGGTTCTTGACTGATTATAATATAGACAAGAAAAATGTTCATTCAAAATGAACAGGCGTCCATGTTATTTTGACAAAATGAATATTTTTGTTAAAGAAGCTGGCAAGCACACCCTTTCGAATATAGCGGAAGTAGTTTCGACCCTAAATGCTTAAGTACTTAGGCCTTAAACTTAAGTACGGGTTGATAGAATATTTTAATGTAACCAGAGATGTCTCTGATATAAGTGCAGTTTATTTTCAAAGTTTGGAGTCGCAGATCATTCTTTTTGGATGCAATGTGACTAGCATGTATCGGTGAAATTTGTTGTTTAATTCTGCAAGCAAATGTGTGTGCTGTTATTGCATTATTTACAAAAAACGCACAGAAAAAAACACTATTTTCGACTACTCACTGCGGAGCGGAGCGTGCAATATACGCTCTGCTGCAGAGTTATCCCACGTGCGGTTAGATAGACGCTCATACATGTAAGTACAGTTTATTTTCTAGGTTTGGTATCGTAGATAATTTTTTTTGAATGCAATGTGAAAAACAGGTATTGATACAGTTTGTTGTATAATTTTGCAAGTGAATATTTCTTTATTGGCTGCATGTTTGACAAAAACGTTGTAAAATAAACACTTTTTCGTTGCTTTTATTGTTTGCTTTGATTGCAGCCAAACGACTTGCTCTACGGGGCTGAAAATAAAGTGGAAGACACTTTGAGATATAAGGAATTGGATAGGCCATCATACGAGAAGGTGTAGAAATCTGCATGCTGGCAGCTTTAAAGTGTTACAGCGACATCAGAAAGCTCTAAAAGCTTTTTTTTTTTTTTAAATGCATGATTTTCATAGTTTGTCACTTTAGACAATTTTTGTAATAATTAATTTGATCGGAAAAAAATAGTGTAATATACAAATAAGAAAATTTTTGAATCACATTTTTGCTATCCTTGATGAGAAGCGAGTTGAAATGTGCCTAAATAAAGTCACACCTTAACATTTTTTAATTTTTGCCCACTAAGGCATTTGCAACATGAAATTTCAGTATTTTTTAAGTTTTTACCCCCCCCCCCCAAAAAATGACATGTTTTAACAATTTGAAGTTTTTGTCTAAACATGAAATGACATTCTAAGATCTGAAAGCTTTTTTTTTTTTTTTTAATGCAACGTCATGAATAATATTTTCAATTTTTTGCATTAAAGAAGCTGGCAAGCACACCCTTTCGAATATAGCGGAAGTAGATTCGACCCTAAATGCTTTAGTACTTAGGCCTTACGTGTTGACAGAATATTTTAATATAAGTGCAGTTTATATTTCAAAGTTTGGAGTCGTAGATCATTCTTTTTGGATGCAAAATGACTAACATGTATCAGTGAAATTTGTTGTTTAATTCTGCAAGCAAATGTGTGTGCTGTTATTGCATTATTTGAAAAAAAACACACAGAAAAAACACTATTTTTGACGACTCACTGCAGTTATCCCAGGTGCGGTTAGATAGACGCGCATACATGTAAGTACAGTTTATTTTCTAGGTTTGGTATCGTAGATAATTTTTTTGGAATGCAATGTGACAAACATGTATTGATACAGTTTGTTGTATAATTTTGCAAGTGAATATGTGTTTATTGGCTGCATGTTTCACTAAAACGCAGTAAAATAAAAACTTTTTCGTTGCTTTTGTTGTTTCCTTTGATTGCAGCCAAATGACTGAAAATTAAGTGGAAGACACTTTGAGATATAAGGAATCGGATAGGCCATGACACGAGAAGGTGTAGAAATCTGCTTGCAGACAGCTTTAACATGACATCACATATTGATATATTTTTTAAGTTTTTGCATATTACCCCATTTTTGAGGTCACGTTTTAACTTTGGTTAAGTGTTTGCCCACAACTGACATTAGATTACATTTAAACATTTTACATTATTTTTCTAGCACATGTTCATGTTAGTCTGCGCCATCCATTGATCACAGAACATCCACATAGGAAGAAAAGGTGTTTGACTACTGAAATAAAAATGTTTAGAGAAATGTAGAAAGAGGTGAACAAAATGCAAGATGATTTGTTATGGAATTTAGTTGTATACGTGAATGAGGTGTGAAACGTATGCAGAAAGGAAGATGTTTATTTGCGATGAAAGAAAATAGATATAATAACTTCATACTGTAGTAAAAAAACAAAACAAAACAAAAACAACCAGTAATCAGCCAATCAATTTCAAATGTTCATTCAACAGTAACCATATACATTTGACAATGGTCCTCTGTAAATAAAAATTAAAAACAAATCTGCTTGGACAGAATTGTTGTTATTTTTGGGAATAAGAAAATATCAACTATCTTGAGATGCATCCTCTTGCACAAAAATAATGCAAGTTAAAGAGTTACGTCCATATGCGTAAAAAGTTAAGATGAATATATGGATCAACAATTACCTCCCCTACTTGCATTATATTTGGGCAAAGCTATAGGAATAGTGTAATGATATTTTAAAATAATTGTCACATTGCCTTAAACATTTGGATTTTGACATGGAGTATTTTACGTAATGTGTACATTTTAGACATGGCAACTGAAGGAAAAAAAAGTGGAGAAAAAAAACCTAACATTTTGTGGGACAAATTTTGTAAGTTGGGTGACGAAACCATGTAAACTTTTCCTTCACAACAGACAAAATTAAGAGGTTTTTCTTTTAACAAACACAAAGAAATATGTCTTTACCTTCGAACAAGCACAGAAAGTATGTGTTTTTGTTCATAAGACCATACATTTTG